>NC_134405.1:344594943-344774943 GCF_038048845.1 Mixophyes fleayi | reverse complement strand
AATTGGTTACTATCAAAATTGACCCTAATCTGTGTGTGTGTGTTAGGGAATTTAGACTGTAAGCTCCAATGGGCAGGGACTGATGTGAGTGAGTTCTCTGTAGTTAATTAGTAATTAGTGGCGCTATATAAATAAATGATGAGATATATATATATATATAGATGCATTATCTCAGTTAATGTTGTTGAACACAACTACCAGATATTAAATTGTATCAAATCCTGACATTGAAAACGTTCTACATCCCATCCAGATCCTGACAGCTGACATGTTTAATGTTTGTTACATACTGTAATCCTGGGGTTACTGCAGCCCGAATTGTGTCATTATGCCCCCTCCTCCCAGTCTAATACAGCGGGGGACGGGGCAAGAATGTCGTGATTTGCTCGGAATTCAATAGGGAAGTGGGCAGCATGCGGGAGGTTGTACTGCTCTCCTAGGAGTCCTGGAAATTCGGGAGTCTCCAGGACATTCCGGGAGCGTAGGAAACTATGGTTTATTATTGTGTAGAGAGGACAGAGCGTTCTCTATTTTCATCACTGTAACATTGGCGTCACTACCTTGCAGTCTCCTAAGTAACATAACCTGCTTTATAGAGATTGGTGGATTCGTGGATCTGACTGGTGATGTCAGTGTAGAAGAATGTAATGAGCAGATAATCAGTCGCTGACTATGGGTATATATTTTATAATGGATGGGGCGAGGGGGGACTAGTCAGTATATGACCAATCCATAGGGCCCGATCTAGTGTTGGATATTAATCCATCTGTAACGTGTAAGTTCAGTACTATGTTCAAATCTCTGAGGTTATGGTGATGACGGCTGAAAATTTGCACCAGATGTATTAATATTCTGTATTTATATGTGCACTTATCTTATGATACTCGCGGCTCATAATGCCACAAAAATATAAGTGCACGGACGCACCAAGGTCACAAGTTTACATTTAAGTCTCTATCAAGACCAATTTATTTACTTTTATGTTCCAAGTATGGAAATCTCCGTCATTCAGATGGTTTGTTCTTTAGCGCATGAGAATCTCGTGCCCAAGTGATAATTCTTCCTGTGGGAGCTCAACCCGCGGAGGGGAAGACAAGACGTAAATGTCGTCAGACATGAAATATGGAAGAGACTCATTGGTCACTTCTGTGATGTATTCTGGATGTAAATTGTCACAAGGATCATTCTTAGGGCTCGTTAGTAAATATATCGCAGATAAAAGTGCTGTTTAGATGATAGAACAGAACAGGGTGAAGAAATGTTCTCTGTATTTTAACAAATTTCATTTTCTTCCCAGAGTAACGTGAGTCTGATTCTGAGTTTCTTCTCATTTAAGTCGTCAGGTACCAGCATCACTGTAGACATCGCAGTAATGGGGGAAGCCCACGGTCTCATCACGGATTTACTAGCTGACCCTTCCTTACCGCCACACGTCTGCACTTCCTTACGGGCGGTCAGTAATCTCCTGAGTACCCAGCTGAACTTCCAACCCATTCACAAGCCAAGAGTCAACCCCCTGGTCACCTTCAATGAGAACTACGCCTGTTCCGATTCCGAAGAAGGGTCCGAGAAAGGGGACAAGGATGGCCATACCAAAGGTAAACTGCGCAACGCAGCGAAGACTAACTCGTCTCATCACCCAACAACTTCCGCTAAATACAAGAAGATACAGATATCACTGAATGTCATCTATACAGAGTTATGCTGCTGATTTATTGATGATATACGTAATATTTTCATTTGTTTATTGTACAATAATAGCTACATTTTTATTATATGTTATTTTAATCTCCAACTTGAGTCTAGCAGTGTTTGGTGTTCAGCAAATTGAAAACAATTCTTTTATTTATTAGAAAATTGAGTATATTTGGCTGGTGGAATGATCCTTACGTTGCATTAGTCACAGTGAATCTGGACACTTGTGTCTGGTTTCTGCCACAATGAAACAATCTTACTCCAGCCGTCCCGTCCTATAGGATATATAATGTAATAATGGCAGGAAAATGTCTCATTGCGTGTCTTTGTACTTCTCCCCAGCGATTACGGAGGAGTCTTCCATCAGCGCTATTACGTAGAGTCTCTTCGACGTGGACAACGACCACATCTGCCACTGGTTTACCGACTCTAGAACCTGCTCCGGTGAGAAGAGACCGCAGCGGCAGTATTAAACCCACGGACACAACTTCCTCAAGGTAACTGGACAGGGCTCATTGACGTAGCTTCCGTCTCTTTCACCATTTATTTATATCATCAAACTGCTCTTTGACTCATGTTTAATTGTATGATTATAATCAGTATAATTGTAATAAAGGCCTCAGAATGTGGGCAGCCCCCAGGAGCAGCTTGTTTCTCTGTCTCTCTATGCCGGGGCTTGTGGCGGCCTCTCCGTTACCTGATATCTGCCGTTCTTTCACGCCATGACGCCAATAATGTCACATTGACCACGCCCCCAGCTGTCTATAGTGACGGTTATCACACAGCAATAGGAGGGACAGGAAGTAGGAGATTAGGACAATGTAAAAAGAGACAAAAACAATGGTACTTCTGCACCATCATGTAGGCCCATGTTCACATACAGCTCTCCTCCCTCTAATACACAGTAATGTGTGATATGTGATAGTGCTGGGCTCCTCTATACTGTCCTGTCACATATAGACCTGTGTTACATACAGCTCTCCTCCCTCTCTATACTGTCCTGTCACATATAGACCTGTGTTACATACAGCTCTCCTCCCTCTCTATACTGTCCTGTCACATATAGACCTGTGTTACATATAGCTCTCCTCCCTCTCTATACTGTAATGTGTGATATGTGATAGTGCTGGGCACCTCTATACTGTCCTGTCACATATAGACCCGTGTTACATACAGTTCTCCTCCCTCTCTATACTGTCCTGTCACATATAGACCCGTGTTACATACACCTCTCCTCCCTCTCTATACTGTCCTGTCACATATAGACCCGTGTTACATACAGCTCTCCTCCCTCTCTATACTGTCCTGTCACATATAGACCCGTGTTACATACAGCTCTCCTCCCTCTCTATACTGTCCTGTCACATATAGACCCGTGTTACGTACAGCTCTCCTCCCTCTCTATACTGTCCTGTCACATATAGACCCGTGTTACATACAGCTCTCCTCCCTCTCTATACTGTCCTGTCACATATAGACCCGTGTTACATACAGCTCTCCTCCCTCTCTATACTGTCCTGTCACATATAGACCCGTGTTACATACAGCTCTCCTCCCTCTCTATACTGTCCTGTCACATATAGACCCGTGTTACATACAGCTCTCCTCCCTCTCTATACTGTCCTGTCACATATAGACCCGTGTTACATACAGCTCTCCTCCCTCTCTATACTGTCCTGTCACATATAGACCCGTGTTACATACACCTCTCCTCCCTCTCTATACTGTCCTGTCACATATAGACCCGTGTTCCCGTACAGCTCTCCTCCCTCTCTATACTGTCCTGTCACATATAGACCCGTGTTCCCGTACAGCTCTCCTCCCTCTCTATACTGTCCTGTCACATATAGACCCGTGTTCCCGCACAGCTCTCCTCCCTCTCTATACTGTCCTGTCACATATAGACCCGTGTTCCCGTACAGCTCTCCTCCCTCTCTATACTGTCCTGTCACATATAGACCCGTGTTCCTGTACAGTTCTCCTTTCTCTATACGGCATTACAGCTGGATGACCCACGTATGGCACAGTTGGAGGGCAGTGTAGTGTAACGACACATGATCACTGTCTCATAGGGGTTGTGTTACAGTCTTTCTTCAGATGATAACGATCATGTTATCTCCATTGATTTCCCAGCAGCTGCAGCTCCGACACTTGGAATAACAATCTTTTGGGGAACATAAGTAAGAGCCGTTCGTTTTCAACACCGTTTGTTGTATCTAACGTTAATCACCTGGGTTCTAAAAGAAGGCAAGGTAAGCAGAATTATTACCTATTAATATTACTATCGTTATCTGGGGGAATAACTGTCTGATACGGGGATTAGGAAGGTAACAGGGGCCCATCTACCTGAGATTGGCCTCAAACTATAACAGAGTCCTCATCTTACCTGAGATTGGCCTCTATATTGTAATAAAGATATATAATCAGTGTATAATACGATCCATAAAACTTACATGTACAATAAGTTTTCTATAATCAATATGAAGAAAAACAAAAATTCTGGTAATACTAAAATTCCATCTGTTCCCGACACATCAAACTGTTTCTGTAACGTAGGCGAAGAAATATTCCACTAATTCTACAGGGGTTACACCTCAATAACAGATAAATGTAACACATAGCGCAGCCTGAGTGGTCCTACACCTTACATATTATGTAACTCTACATACATGTAAAGTGCCTGACACGGTCCATTTCTTACTGCTTGGTTTGTAATGGAAATAATTCTCTAGCAATGCTGAGTAGCCAAGTTCCAGTGTGTGTACGCCCTGGGGTGATATTAATGACGTACATAGAGGTCTCTGTCCGGTACTGATTCAGCCAATAGTGTCAGCATGATGTATATTGTAATATAATGATGGGGAGCAGCGCAGTGCGGTCTCTGACCTACATACCGTGATATTAAGCCCATCCGAAGCCTCTGTGGTACAATCCATCTCATTCCTATCTGGGCACTGGGTACGTTCCTGGCAGGATCATCCAATTTGTTTGGTTCTCTATTTTTACATTAAAATAATGAATAAAATTAGGCGTATTTCTTATAATACACAACAGGGAAGAAGAATGTATTTGTGGATGACTGTGGTGTTCAAATCTGGAATTTTTAGCAAAATATGATGTTATTTGTTACTAAATGTGTTTTGGTTTAAATGGATCTAATTGCGCAATTCTATGTCTGTATTCTGACACCTCTGCCTGACTCGTGCTGATATAGTTTTATTAAGAGACAATAATTATTTCAGTCCTGTCGCGGCGTAATACCACAAAATGAACTCAATGGAAACAGCCGGGACAAGAGTTACCCCCATTACATTACAGACCTTGTGATTACTATAATTAAATGTCTAATACAATACGACAGTAAGGAGGGGGGCTCCTACTGAGATCAGACCCCAGAACTGAAATCTCCGCCCATCACCCCCTGGTGACGTCAGAGGCGTTGGGGGTCAGTGGGTGGATCTAACAGATGAGTGATGTCATCACGTTCTCCCTATCGGCTGCTGCCCTTCGCTCAGGTGAGGTCAACTCCCAAAATAGATCCCACCTATATATTATAAAGTCCCAAGAGGATACAAGGTCGCCCCCTAGTGGCTGGAAATAATAGATTTTGGGGATCATTTCGTGGTGGAGGCCTTTTATCCCCTTAAAAATTACAGGAAAATCTTTTTCCTACAGCAGAATATAAAGGAAGTAATGCAGTAGACAGTCACTAATCCATTGAATTAATTGATCTAATTTTCCTGTGATGATAAAGGATGAAGTACGATCAGTTGGAAGTCAATCCACAGACAAAAGCGTCTACATAGTCATCATCATCACCGCGTGTACTTGTGCCCGTCCTCCAGCCCCCGTAAGAGTTTTGCCTCCTGACATTTGCCCGTCTGCTTTTAATTGAGTCGTAATTCCGTGAACACATTCACAGTAGGAAAATTAATATCTTTAAAAACCTGATGTACATTCAGCACAAAATAATCCAGCTATGCAAAGGATTCTTTACTGTAAGAGCAGTAAAGCTGTGGAATGCTCTCCCACAAGATCTGGTATTGGTAGACGCTACATACATGTAACAGACCATTGGACTGCGCATGGCCACAATATAGTATACGGATCCAGGGAACGGTCGGATTTGCCAGTACAGTAGATTTACCCCGCTATTGGGTATTTTTTAGGATAAAAGGTTGAACTTGATGTACATATGTAGTTATATGTAACAGTATGTTGGGGCCACAGCTTGGGGCCCTTGGAAATATACTGGTTTTGGGCCGCTTTGCCCCTCTGTTTGTAAAAAAAACCCACAAACATAAACGGTTTAGAGCAGGCCTGTCCAACCTGCGGCCCTCCAGATGTTGTGAAACTACGAGTCCCAGCATTCCCTTCCAGCTATCAACAGGTTGTCTACTGGCAAAGCATGCTGGGGCTTGTAGTTTAAAAACACCTGGAGGGCCGCAGGTTGGACAGGCCTGGTTTAGAGTAACCTTGGGCCCTAAAGGAGCCTAGTTTGCCTAATGTATAATCCGTCTCTGGGTCCCCGGGAATGAGGGAACGTGGAGCAGATTCCATGGGATCAGTAATAATCCTCTTAGGGATTCTCTGAGCTGAATGTCTGTTTGATTATAATGTTACATATTATGTTTATTTATAATGTATATACTTATATATAGGACATAATAATCCCTGTCCCTCTCCCTTCCTCAGGTATTCCACCCAGCATTTCTCCGCTTACCTCCCCGTGTAATACTCCCATCCACGGGACCCCAGTCCCCAGCCCCACCATCAAGTCCCTCCCGGTTCAGTTCACAGACTCTACAGAGGGGAGCCGGCTGAACCCCCACAAAGCCTTAACGTGTACGAAGAGTGCGCCTGAAATCTCCGACCCCCTCCACGTAGCCCCCATCGTCTGTATCAGGTAACTGGCTGTAGGGCGATGGATTGTGTGACCCTCACAGTATAATCGGGTGTCAGTAATACCACCTGTTAATGCTCTGTACAGTGATCCAGGGGCAAACGCAGGATTTGTAGACGGGGATTTCCACACCATGCCGCCAGTGGGCGTGACCAGCATGCATGGGGGCGTGGCTATAATATTAGACAGTGCTTGACTGCTCTCCAACTCTTCCTATCCCCATAATATACATGGGCAATGCTGCATGCACTACTGTTAGGTGCAGCTCTCCCTGTTCAATCAGAGCCGTGTGAAGCGGGGGCAGGGTCCAGCCACCTCAATTATACAGTGCCCCAGGCTTGGAGGGGGGGTTTTCCAGGCAGTAGGAACCCCCCCCCCTCGGTTTGCATATGTGATCCTATAGTTCTATGGAAGCCTGGACCCGCTCATAGAGAAAGTCACAGCCGATACTGAATGATGTTCTAAAGGGCCACCGAGCCCATGGGAAGGGGTGTGGTCCTGCTTGAAAGGGGTGTGGTTTTGGTGGATAGGGCGTGGTTTGGGAGCAGTAAGGACATTGTACAGATTTTCCAGTACTACATACAGACATATTACAGACATTAGTAGTTTTACTGAATTACCCGGAGTTTTATGTTGATCAGGATGTCCCTGTTTTTATAGGACAGTGTCCAACAGCCATTTACAAACAATATAATACCATTGTACTGGTGACTGCGTAGAAAAGGTGCTGTAACCAATAGCAACCAGAGTGACTGTTACCTTTATTTCCCACAGTGCACCAGTCACTGACAGAATCTGATTGGTTGCCTCATGTTTTGAACAGTTACCGGTTGGACGGTTACCATGAATCCCCCCCCCCAGTATAAGAGTGAGGGGGGTTAGAGAGCCGCTCGGTGCAGTATGACCAACGTTTTTATCTCAGACCCTCTTACAGAAAGTCTTCATTGGACGCTGCTGTAAATTGAAGTGATGTCCCTTTAAGATCCCAGTGCAAAGGTCAATTTAGTGATCCCCGAATCCCCACAATAGGCAACTGTGTCCAAAAATAAGATAGAAAAACACAAATGATGGCGGTTTCTCACAGTTTGGAGTCGGTGGAAATCATTAAGGGGGATTTCTTTATCATAGGATCACTTAGATGTAGCATCCCCCGTTTATAATGAGGGGTCCCCTGTGCTCATAGGACCCCGGGGACTGAGCTATGAGCTCTTATGTGGTCTCACTAGCCCAGGGGCCCCTCCTGGAGTACATGAGGTCAATGCGCCCTGGTCCTGGATAGATATATATATATATATATATATATGTATGATGTGTGTGGTGGGAGAGGCGGCTTCAGGCAGCTGTTATCACAGTAACGGTCCATCCTGTATTACAGCTGCGGGAGACCGTACAGCCAGAGTAATCCACCGGACAGGACGCCGGACACAAATGACGACGTAACGCACTCCCAGGACAGAGCAGGTATTGGTTGTATACCGGTGTGTGTATATTGTGTGTATTGTGTGCTATCAGTGTGTATTGTGTGTTATCAGTGTATATTGTGTGTTATCAGTGTGTATTTTCTCTTGTGGTGTTTGTATTATCTATACATATATCTGGGTGTGTGATTAAGGTTCAGCCTGCGTTAGGCTAATATACTTGTAGCGCCCCCCGCTGTCCACACCAGGCTAATACACAGTAGGTAAAAATTAAATCATGCTTAATTGAAAATCCAGGGATCACAGAATATTTGTCACTCATTTAATTTCCATTGTAATCAGAACCGTATAGTAGAATAGAGGCGTGAACGGGCGCTACTGAGGGTGACGATGGAGGGGGGTGTCATCCTTTTCTCTCTTACTCAGGTGACTGCCCAAGGAAAACTAATGGGGGTAACTGTATCAAACTGCGGGTTTGAAAAGTGGAGATGTTGCCTATAGCAACCAATCAGATTCTAGTTATTATTTATTTAGTACATTCTACAAAATGACAGCTAGAATCTGATTGGTTGCTATAGGAAACATCTACACTTTTCAAACCCGCAGTTTGCTACATTTACCCCCATTGTCTTCAGCCTTTACCCTCAGAATACGTCAAGATTAAGAAATTACTACATTTTTCTTTTATGTTTTCTTTTTTACTTTGAAGAACAACTTTTCTTGTATTTGAAAATGAATTTCAGTTTATACCTCTCCCTGTCACAGTTTTTCTCCCCCCAAAAGCCTTATCATCATCATCATCATCATCATTAGCAGCAGCTATTTATATAGCGCCACTAATTCCGCAGCGCTGTACAGAGAACTCACTCACATCAGTCCCTGCCCCATTGGAGCTTACAGTCTAAATTCCCCTAACATACACACACACACACAGAGACTAGGGTCAATTTCATAGCACTAATTAACCTACTAGTATGTTTTTGGAGTTATGCTGTAGCCTAGTCAGCCTGTTGGATAATCAGGCCGTTATTCGTATGTGTGTATCTCTCGTGTATAATCAGTGAATGTATTATGTGCTGTTGGTGTTATCAGTGCAGGGAATTGACTTGGCTGTAAATGTCAGTCATTTGTATGAATTTAGAAATAAGTTAGAGTTACATGTGGATAAATGATTTATTTTGAAGTGTCTTTCAAGCTTTCGGCCATTTGTAGTCCATCTGGATGTAGTATTAGTGAGCAGACATTGGGCCTGATTCATTAAGGAAAGTTAAGCAAAAGTAAGTAAGGCAAAACCATGTTGCATTGGAGGGGGAGGTAAATTTAAAATGTAGGGACAGATTTATAGTTGGGGTAGGACATGTCCTAGATCAACTTTTAATTTCAGTGTACAAATAAATCTATCAGGTATTTGTGAGCTAGATGAAGAAACAGCCAGTA
This sequence comes from Mixophyes fleayi, assembly GCF_038048845.1. NCBI lineage: Eukaryota > Metazoa > Chordata > Amphibia > Anura > Limnodynastidae > Mixophyes > Mixophyes fleayi. The sequence goes on along the minus strand of NC_134405.1, from coordinate 344,765,490 downwards.
TTTAACTTATGTGCAAAATAATAAACTAATTTGCACCCCTTGTATTGTAACATGGTTTTGTCCAGAAAACTTGAGTAATAAAACGTACTCAATTTTTTGCTTAACTTTCCTCAATGAATCAGGCCCATTGGGCTAACGTTGGCCCCTCGCCGTATTATTCCCGATTTGCTGTATTTCTCTGTATGGTCCGGGAGGATTCTTGCCGATCTCACATTCTGTGGTTGTGTTTCAGTTGTAGACGACCCAGCTCACCCCACGTCAGACTATGACAGTATGCACGAGACTAATAACAGCGACAGCAGCGACATTGTACAGAACGATGACGACGCAGAGGGCGAAACGACGCAGTCCAGGAAAGGATCCGTGTGCAGGACGTACCGACCGGACAATATAGATCTACACACGATAATAACAACTACAGAGGTCAGTAATGTGATATAAGAGGTATAATAATGATATAATATAAATGTCAGCTGTACTAGGCTGTAGATATCTGATCTTCATATTGTACTTAGGAACAGACGCGTATAAATAACTGTACTTACATGTATGTGTTATGTATCTCAATATGCGTCCTGCTCAAAAACAGTAGTATGTGCTGCACACGTATGTCAGGTGTACAAGCGTGTTTACTAATGTCCCACAATAGCGCAGAGACCCCATAGAGACAGTGTTAGTCTTAGTTGTGGATGTTAAAGTCACGTTACCTATTTGTACACAATATAATAATGTAATGAGAGAATAGTGTCTGGATAGTTATTAACGAATGTGAAAGTCCTATTTTCCATATAAAATGTAATTAACTACAAATTCCCCCACATCTGTCCTTTCTTCCTGCCACAGTCCAGCGGTAAATGTTAATTAGCTAATACCAATAGACGCTGTGCTAATGATTTACGTCCTGTCAGCTGGAGCAACCAGCCAATCAGAAGAGTCTTGATAGCGCTGCAGATCGTTGCACCCAGCCTCCAGCACCCACAAGTTACTCCTAAGAAGGGTGTCTGCGGATGCAGTTACATGAACGTGCACTGACTGCTCAGCCTGCGATTGCCCGCTCCCCTCCTCTCCAGGTCTAGACGTGGACATATCTGCGTGTGCACATTGCGGAGAGGAATATCTTATGCAAAGATTGGCGCAAACACATTTCTAAATAAGCCCCAGAGTGAGGGTCATTTACTAACATTGCAGAAAGGTGAAAATCTCCCCTAAAACCCAATTGACCAATCAGCAATTGCTTTTATTTTTCTGGTACCTCTTAGACAATGAAAGCTCATCTCTGATTGGTTGCTGTAGTGCAGATTTTCACCTTTCAGCACTGTTAGTAACACTCAGGAGCTGTAAATTAATTATTACTTATTATTAATTAAACCTGCTCATTAATAACTACCAAAACTGTGACCAAATATCCTGACTGGTGATAATGCCCCGTGTACATAACTCAGCTAATTGTTCCTCTTATTCTCACATTCAGGAGAAACCTATTCTGGCTCCGGAGCCGCTAGTTATGGACAATCTAGAAAATCTCATGGGAGAGATTAACAACTGGAACTTTCCCATATTTGACGTGGTAGAGAAAACGGGGCATTCATGTGGCAGAATCCTTAGCCAGGTGAGTAGAGATAGCGGGATCAGTCAGGGATCTGATGGGGACAGAATGAGAAGGATCTGATGGGGACAGAGATAGTGGGATCAGTCAGGGATCTGATGGGGACAGAATGAGAAGGATCTGATGGGGACAGAGATAGTGGGATCAGTCAGGGATCTGATGGGGACAGAGATAGAGGGATCAGTCAGGGATCTGATGGGGACAGAATGAGAAGGATCTGATGGGGACAGAGATAGTGGGATCAGTCAGGGATCTGATGGGGACAGAGATAGTGGGATCAGTCAGGGATCTGATGGGGACAGAGATAGTGGGATCAGTCAGGGATCTGATGGGGACAGAGATAGTGGGATCAGTCAGGGATCTGATGGGGACAGAGATAGAGGGATCTGATGGGGACAGAGATAGAGGGATCTGATGGGGACAGAGATAGAGGGATCTGATGGGGGCAGAGATAGAAGGATCCGTCAAGGATCTCATGGGGACAGAGATAGAGGGATCTGATGGGGACAGAGATAGAGGGATCAGTCAAGGATCTGATGGGGACAGAGATAGAGGGATCTGATGGGGACAGAGATAGCAGGATCTGATGGGGACAGAGATAGTGGGATCAGTCAGGGATCTGATGGGGACAGAGATAGAGGGATCTGATGGGGACAGAGATAGAGGGATCTGATGGGGACAGAGATAGTGGGATCAGTCAGGGATCTGATGGGGACAGAGATAGCAGGATCTGATGGGGACAGAGATAGAGGGATCTGATGGGGACACAGATAGTGGGATCAGTCAGGGATCTGATGGGGACAGAGATAGCAGGATCTGATGGGGACAGAGATAGAGGGATCTGATGGGGACACAGATAGTGGGATCAGTCAGGGATCTGATGGAGACAGAGATAGTGGGATCAGTCAGGGATCTGATGGGGACACAGATAGTGGGATCAGTCAGGGATCTGATGGGGACACAGATAGTGGGATCAGTCAGGGATCTGATGAGGACACAGTAGTGGGATCAGTCAGGGATGTGATCGTGGATGTAGTTATCTGCCACAATCATTGCATGCAGCCCCCCCTCCCCTCCCCTCCCACAGTAATAAAACTAAAACACAGTCAGTTTTCCTGGGCAAATATTAGGTTGATTACAGATATTATGTGAATGTAGATTATCTGCACTTCTTGTACTTACAGGTTGTTTCTTGTTTGTAGATGTCATATCGACTGTTCGATGACATGAATCTTCTGGAGACGTTTAAAATTCCATTAAAGGAATTCATGAACTATTTCCATGCATTGGAGAATGGTTACAGAGACATTCCCTGTAAGTGCCTTATCTAGACCCCTTAATGTGTCCAGCAGGCGGGAGTACATATGTGTGTGTGACCCGTGTATAGTTCCATGTTATCATTCCACATCCATGACACATGCAGATTGCATGCACACAGCACCTGACCAGATATTGTACGTGACATATTGGTGTATATCCTACTCTCCCGGAACATCCAGGAGACTCCCGAATCCTGGGACCTCCGTGAGAGCATTGCCCCTGATCCTACCCTCTTATCTCTGTATATTGCATCGCCCTGGCTGTGATTGCGGCATTGTGTCGCAGAGAGCAGAGCTGTAATGACGCGACCTCCGCTCCCCACAGGTACGGTGTATATACCATGTTACCTGTGTGCAGAGCCGTAACTTAGAATTCTAGCGCCTGGGGCAAGAAAGACAAATGCCGCCCCCCTAGCCCTCAATTTTAGCCAAATGAACCTAAAGTATTCCTAAACTGCGCCCCCCTTCAGCGTTGCGCCCTGGGCGATCCCCCCTGTCACACAGCCCTAGTTACGGCCCTGCATGTGTGCACGTGGACCATATATATACTCTATAGTATGATATTGTGAGAGTCTGAGCAGCATAGACACCTACTTCTATATGCGGCTGTCCCGACGTTAATGCTGGGACAGCACAGAGGTAGGAAGCCGTCCTCCCCACGTGTGAAAGGAGATATTCTGTAAATCTTCCAGTTCCCATTAATGGCACTAAGTATCCAGCGCTGGGAGACACAATGTCACATCCTCTGAATTATAACATTAATATGTACAATGTAGGACAGTGGTATCTGGTGAACGCATCTATCCCCAGAGGAAGAGATGGAATAAGTCTATTTATAAACCTTTTATTTTTCCACTCGGCTGGGGAATCAGGACGGTTTCTTGCACAAATAACTGACAAACTAGCGGCCCGTGGACAGTATCTGGCGCTCGTTCTGCGCTTATCCTGGGACGAGGCCGTAACCTTGTATGATCTTCAGTCCGGTGTTTGTGCATTAAATGTCCGAGGAGGTAAATCCCGGAGATTCCTACTGCACATAGACAGTACCCCGTAATTACACTCATGTTACCTGATACAGGTGACAGGTAATAAGCACATTATATTATTCTCACATTACTATGCTGACGTAGAATAAAACAGACAATACACTTATTTGGGAGATTTCTTTATGGTACAAGTATATTCTATATTACGTAACTTCAGCCAGAGCCCCGCGGGTCCCTCACAAGACAAGCTGTGGCCCCTTCCACCGCCTGGTGTTTTTGTTAACTTCACACATTTGCATTTTGTCTGCAAATAAACACAAGAATTGAGGAGACTCAGAGGGGAGTATTCAATTGTTAGCGGTAACGCTGATAAACGAGCGCTCAAAAAATCTTACCGTTAATACGGTATTTACTCGCGGAATTTCAGCTCGCAGCCCCCTGAGCGGCGAGCTGAGATTTCCCGAGTAAACTACCGTATTAACGCTTTTCGCGCGCAATATTACCGTATAAACGGTAATATTTTTAGAGTGCTCGTTTATCAGCGTTACCGCTAACAATTGAATACGCCCCAGAGAGTGTTACTGTGCGACATTGTGTCCTAACTCCACGTAAATATGCAGCGCAACCCCCCCACGCCGCACCCGCCCTGATATGTGTGAGAAATGATGCAATTATTGTTATTAATTATGTGATTATAAAAAAAATTCATAAAGCCATCAGTCATTTATGTTTAGAACAAGTCATGAGACTAAGAGGACATCAGGACCATCCTTGTTTCATATCACAGTTCTATATTCTAAGTTTTATATTATGTTCATTTACATGCAAATTTTAATGTATTTTCCTTTATAAAGTGCATCTAAATGTCACAAAAGCATCAAAATAGAACTAATGGCTGATGTTGCGGAGAACGTGCAAAATCAGCTTGTTTTATGGTCACTAAACCCAGCATTTCCCTTAGATGCACAGTCCCCTCCCTTAAATGCACAGTCTCCGCCCCTAAATGCACAGTCTCTACCCCTAAATGCACAGTCCCCTCCCTTAAATGCACAGTCTCCGCCCCTAAATGCACAGTCTCTACCCCTAAATGCACAGTCTCCGCCCCTAAATACACAGTCTCCACCCCTAAATGCACAGTCCCCTCCCTTAAATGCACAGTCTCCGCCCCTAAATACACAGTCTCCACCCCTAAATGCACAGTCTCCTTCCTTAAATGCAGTATCCGCCCCTAAATGCACAGACCTTTAATCCTAAATGCACAGTCTCCGCCCCTTATCAGTCATTAGAATATCCTGTGTCATTAAACTAGTCTCTTAATGATATTTGGTTGTTGAATTGAGCTCCTTAATGAGGCTGAACCACAGTTATCAACTATTGCCCCAATCTGCTCATTTTCACCGACCAAAAGAACGACAAGTGGCAGCATCATGTCTTCTAGAGGATGATTCAGTGACTGCTGGGACCTGTAGTGCCAACAAACAAAAATTACAGTGAAAAAACAAAACACAAACACGTGAAAAAAATCTTTTATGCAAATGTCCTCCAGCCCCAAACTCTCTGTTACCGTTACTTATCACTGAAATCCATAGTGATCCTTGCGGAGCCAGGAGGCTGTCACTGATTGGTTAGTAGAGGCTAGAGCACGCGCTGACGAGGTGGGGCTGGTATCACATTATGACGGTGGCCCCTGATATGTTTATATTAATTTGTACGTATCACAGATATTTGTGGCTCAGGATAAACACGTAGATGCGCTTTTTATGCCTCACACTTTACATCCTCTGTAATTAGCCTCAGAATGTTCTCTACAATGGAAGTCGCTGAGGTGCAGTTGATGTGAGTGGCCACTAGATGGCAGGCTTACTCTGCAGGAATAATACAGTAATTGTGGAATATTTTGTAGATCACAACAGGATCCACGCCACTGATGTGCTGCACGCGGTTTGGTACCTCAGTACGCAGGCCATCCCTGGACTCATGAACACGGTGAATGACCATGGCTCAGCCAGTGACTCAGGTACATGGAGAGATGAGTCAACGGAGTCCTAGAGTTTCCTCTTCTTAAAATGTGACACTGATAAGAAAATGTTGTATATTGTGGGATATTTACTTTCAAACGTAACAAGTAGAACATGACAGGTGTGTATTGTATTGGCGCAGAGGGTGACAACATGGCTGCCGTCTCGTTTTACAAACAGCTTAAATATACAAGACGGCAATGTGCAACTCTGTCTAGAAATATGTTCTGTTATATATACAACAAAATACAAAATAAGTTCTGTTTCTCTGTATATACAACATACAGCGATATACAACATACAGCGCTCCGCATTATTACAGCGATATACAACATACAGCGCTCCGCATTATTACAGCGATATACAACATACAGCGCTCCGCATTATTACAGCGATATACAACATACAGCGCTCCGCATTATTACAGCGATTTACAACACACAGCGCTCCACATTATTACAGCGATATACAACATACAGCGCTCCGCATTATTACAGCGATATACAACATACTGCGCTCCGCGTTATTACAGCGATATACAACATACAGCGCTCCGCATTATTACAGCGATATACAACATACAGCGCTCCGCGTTATTACAGCGATTTACAACACACAGCGCTCCGCATTATTACAGCGATATATGATATACTGCGCTCCGCATTATTACAGCTATATATGATATACTGCGCTCCGCGTTATTACAGCGATATATGATATACAGCGCTCCGCATTATTACAGTGATATATGATATACTGTGCTCCGCGTTATTACAGCGATATATGATATACTGCGCTCCGCGTTATTACAGTGATATATGATATACTGCGCTCCGCGTTATTACAGCGATATATGATATACTGCGCTCCGCGTTATTACAGTGATATATGATATACTGCGCTCCGCATTATTACAGCGATATATGATATACTGTGCTTCACGTTATTACAGCGATATATGATATCCTGCGCTCCGCATTATTACACCGATATATGATATACTGCGCTCCGCGTTATTACAATGATATATGATATACTGCGCTCCGCGGTATTACAGTGATATATGATATACTGCGCTCCGCGTTATTACAGCGATATATACAACATACAGCGCTCCGCGTTATTACAGTGATATATGATATACTGCGCTCCGCGTTATTACAGCGATATATGATATACTGCGCTTCACGTTATTACAGCGTTATATGACATACAGCGCTCCGCGTTATTACAGCGATATACGATATACAGCGCTCCGCATTATTACAGCGATATATGATATACTGCGCTCCGCATTATTACACCGATATATGATATACTGCGCTCCGCGTTATTACAGTGATATATGATATACTGCGCTCCGCGTTATTACAGCGATATATGATATACTGCGCTCCGCGTTATTACAGCGATATATACAACATACAGCGCTCCGCATTATTACAGCTATATATGATATACTGCGCTCCGCGTTATTACAGCGATATATGATATACTGTGCTTCACGTTATTACAGCGATATATGATATCCTGCGCTCCGCATTATTACACCGATATATGATATACTGCGCTCCGCGTTATTACAGTGATATATGATATACTGCGCTCCGCGTTATTACAGCGTTATATGACATACAGCGCTCCGCATTATTACAGCGATATATGATATACTGCGCTCCGCATTATTACACCGATATATGATATACTGCGCTCCGCGTTATTACAGCGATATATGATATACTACGCTCCGCGTTATTACAGCGATATATACAACATACAGCGCTCCGCATTATTACAGCTATATATGATATACTGCGCTCCGCGTTATTACAGCGATATATGATATACTGCGCTTCACGTTATTACAGCGTTATATGACATACAGCGCTCCGCATTATTACAGCGATATATGATATACTGCGCTCCGCATTATTACACCAATATATGATATACTGCGCTCCGCGTTATTACAGTGATATATGATATACTGCGCTCCGCGTTATTACAGCGATATATACAACATACAGTGCTCCGCATTATTACAGCTATATATGATATACTGCGCTCCGCGTTATTACAGCGATATATGATATACTGCGCTCCGCGTTATTACAGTGATATATGATATACTGCGTTCCGCGTTATTACAGCGATATATGATATACAGCGCTTCACGTTATCACAGCGATATACGACATACAGCGCTCCGCGTTATTACAGCGATATACGACATACAGCGCTCCGCATTATTACAGCGATATATGATATACTGCGCTCCGCATTATTACACCAATATATGATATACTGCGCTCCGCGTTATTACAGTAATATATGATATACTGCGCTCCGCGTTATTACAGCGATATATACAACATACAGTGCTCCGCATTATTACAGCTATATATGATATACTGCGCTCCGCGTTATTACAGCGATATATGATATACTGCGTTCCGCGTTATTACAGCGATATATGATATACAGCGCTTCACGTTATTACAGCGATATACGACATACAGCGCTCCGCGTTATTACAGCGATATACGACATACAGCGCTCTGCAACGTACAGAATAAACAATGTGTAAGTAAAAATAGAGTGAACCATTTACCAGTTATTACAGAATAATTATGAAGTGCACAGTTCTCTTCTGCAATGTTGGGGTCAGATCCGTAATTCGGAGGTCCCCGTCTTTCTGTCTCCCCAGACTCCGATAGCGGAATCACACACGGACACATGGGTTATGTATTTTCCAAGACGTACAGCACCTCAGAGGACAAGTACGGATGTTTATCGGGTAATATCCCATCTTTAGAGCTGATGGCTCTGTACGTAGCCGCTGCCATGCACGATTACGACCATCCGGGAAGAACTAACGCGTTTCTGGTGGCGACAAGTGCGCCTCAGGTAACACATTTCTGTTCCAAATATTGTTAGTGTATAACAAAGGGCACAAAGGGCGATAATGAGAGAGAGAGAAGGATATGGGAGGAGCAAGAATTATATACAGTAGGATGTCGGAGGGTCTACTGTGAATGGACTAAACATGTGGGAGGGGCTATAATGCAATATCAGAATGTGGGCGGGGCTATAATAAGAGGCAGCAGGATGTGGGAGGGTTAAACATGAGAGATTAGAATGTGGGAAGGGCTATAATGAGAGATCAGAGTGTGGGCGTGGCTATAATCAGAGCAGAATGTGGGAGGGGCTATATCGAGAGATCTGCATGTGGGAGGGGCTATAAATAACATAACTCGTCTTTTTCTAGGCAGTGCTGTACAATGACCGCTCGGTCCTGGAGAACCATCACGCTGCCGCCGCCTGGAATCTTCTGCTTTCAAGGCCGGAATACAATTTCTTAGTCAACTTAGATCACATGGAGTTCAAAAGGTTCCGCTTCCTGGTGATCGAGGCCATTCTGGCCACTGACCTGAAGAAGCACTTCGATTTCTTGGCAGAATTCAATGCAAAGGTTAATAGTACAAATGTCTAATAATACAAATACCAGTAAGAGTCATTTACACATTGCAGAAACCACGGACCCCAAAGCTTCCTGATCTGTGGATGTGGCCTTATTGTTCCACCAACGCATTTCACAGTCATATGGAAACGCCCCATGAAATCATTCTGCCAGTATTCTCCAGAAACTGTATAACCCACAGCTCCCAACGTATCCCATTTAAGGGTACAGTGGGGTCTGCTCCACTGTCTAGTGGATCAGGACTTATGTCCCAGACACACCAGAACCAGGTGCGTGCGGCCTTGAAGGGGTGTTTGTAAGGGTGGGCCTGGGGCGGGCCAGCGCTGGAACATGACCCTGGTGAGACGGGGGAGTATGGTATAAAGTCCAGCCCTCTACCACTTTATAACCCTCTGATCCCATAGTGATGAGGGTGAGGAGACATCTCCCACCCTGCGTGCCTGAAGTATACACATATATCCGGAATGTGCGAAGTGCGTCCTTATATAGGTATCGGAACCAGCCCCAATATAAGGACCTCATTCTCTCGTGAAGCTGGGAATCATCATCATCTCTTCATATAGCAACACTAATTCCGCAGGGTGGAACGCACCTGTAAATGCGGAATCTCCACCCCTTTATCTTATTTAAATATTAATGTCCAACAAAATGTCCTTTCTGGACCTCAGTCCGCCCACCTGCTCCCATCAGCCAGTGCGAACCCTTCGCAGATGCCGCCATCTTGGTCCACTAATTGTGCGCCCTGCCTGTTAGACCCAGATGCTGTCGCACAGCGGTCAGCGCATGACGTCGCTAACACCCATCTGTGCTGCGGTTTGTAAATGACTCTTCTGTGAACTCGTGAAGACTTAGGAGCCGTAAAATCATAAAGACGATGAGGTTTATTAGGGTTGCGCCGTATAATTACGGAGAAATGTTATAATTTATCATTTCTAGATGCCAGAATGATTATCAACCACTCAGGGACAGGTAAATGACAAGGTATAAAGATGGGGGGACGTTTGCAGGATGATTTTATGTATTTCACTGAAGTTGTGCAGTAATCTCGGAGCTCTGTAATCTGTGCGCACCTCTGTTACCCCGACAACCAGCGCCACGGGATGGGGTCACCATAACCCCGCCCCCTAATTCCTAATCGCTCATACAGGAGCTAACTGCTGGGATGGCCGATCACCGGGTACAAAGTATGGGGGAGGCTTCACCATGGTGCTGGTTGTCAGGGACAGCTGCGCTAGAGGCGGAGTCACCTGTACAGGTCAGAAAGGATTGACGCAGACGAAGTGTTAGTGTTCCTGCACACTGTGGTGTTTTCAAATGATGTTTAGTTTGTGAAATGTTCCTTTCTGCTAAAGGTCTGTGGCAATAATTTCATTTTTGGGCATGAGATTCCTTCTAAAAGAATACAAACGTTTTGGAATATGAATAGTTTTACAGAACATTTATGTAAATAATTATTTTATGGCCCTGACGGTCTTTAAGCCTCGTTCCTGTGGACACTAGTTCAGTAACTGTAACTTCCACCGTGATATCACTGGCGCTCTATAACTCACGTTCTCTCTCTATAAGGTGAATGAAGAAGTTGGTCCCGGAATCGATTGGTCGAATGAGAATGATCGATTGTTGGTCTGTCAGATGTGCATTAAGCTGGCAGACATCAACGGGCCGGCCAAAAGTAAAGAATTGCATTTAAAGTGGACGGAAGGGATCGTCAACGAGTTCTATGAACAGGTAAAGGCCCATTTAGACAGATATAGTCTACGTTATCCCAAATGTTGCTGTAGTTATCCCAAGCTGAGTTCTCCGGCCATCCCAGATAGTTGTCTGTGGATACTGTTAGTGTGAGGAATTGTTCCTGGATGTGAGATGGATTAAATCTCCAGGAAATGCAGAATTTAAATATTATTCTATAAATAAACCCTCTGTAAATGCCCCACTAACAGTCTCCCCTGTAAAGCTGACTGTCTCCATTGCCCAGCCAGAAGGGGGCAGCAGAGAGAGAGAGAGACATCTGATCACATCCTGCAGCGGTAGATTGCAAGTTGTAGACTTTACTCACAGTATCGTGGCTAATATAAGACTGCAGGAGACAAGGCCGCAGCACTGATACCCCACTGCCTTACCCCCAGCCTTCCACCTACACTATTTATCCCGAACAGGGGGCTATGAGTGTGGTTCTCATTGGTAAATCCTCATTCTGTAGGGACAGGGGGCATTTACATGAAATGTTTCACTAGTCCATCAAGGTAAAAGGAAATCTTTTGGGGTAATTGCTCGGTGCCGCCTTTGTTATCTCACATAACTGAGGATCTGACCGGGTCTTCTGTTAGTTTCCGGATGATTATTTTCCTACATTTCGGAATTCTGGTGTATCAGGAATAAAGGCTGATTTCACCCAAACTAAAAAGGATATTTTGTGTGGAATTAAGTAAACAAAAGTCAAATGCTAAATGTTACCTGCGCTCCATCCTTCCTGTGATCTGATCTGTCCTCTGATGTGTCCTTACGTTCTATTCATTATACCCCCTGTCCTGCTCAGATGGACCTTGTTTGTGGTTGTCAGAGCCCCAGTCTCAGGAAGGGGAGGGGCTTTGACAACTACGAACAAAGACGACGGAGCAGGAGAAAGATTCTGTTAGATGCATCGGGAGACCCGGCCAATCACAGGGGGACGGAATCATTAGGATTTTATTTTATCTCACTTAAAGCTACATTTTTAGTTAGGATGTATAAGTCTTCACCAGGATTTGTAGGAAATGGTTATTATAGCATTTTACTTGGGACCCAAGCGAAGTATTAGGTGACTTCTGGATCTTAAGCAAATTGTGTCACATACATGTCCCTATTTTTTGTTATAACGCAACATAAAGGTTGCAGGGCTGACGCCACATGTTTGACTGTCTCCAGGGGGATGAAGAATCCAGTCTCGGCCTCCCAATAAGCCCATTTATGGATCGATCTGCCCCTCAATTAGCAAAACTTCAAGAATCTTTTATAACTCACATTGTGGGACCGCTTTGTAATTCCTACGACTCAGCGGGACTGTTACCCGGGAACTGGATCGACGACGGCGAAGATTCCGGTGATACCGACGAACAGGACGAAGACACTGACACAACAGAGGAGGACAACTCCGAACCCTCAGAAATCTTAACAAGTATGTCCTCTCAGATCTTCTGTTGTTTCAAAGATGCCTTTTGGGGGATATATTCAGGGAAGGGTAAGAAAACAACATTACTTTAACCATTACTTATTGTAACCTTATTTCACATCCTACAGCAGAACTTGCATAAAATCAGATATTTTGGGAAAAGTATCTCTTCCATTTCCAAATTCATATATTCCCGGCCCCTGTTATGTGGGAAATCCAGAGATCTGAACCTTAGAAATCACTTAACTGATTCTACAACTACAATTAGTATAATTAAAGAACTTTTTAAAAAAAAAAAAAAAAAAAGCTAGGTAAAGTCTTATATGGCAGAATATACTTATTGGCTTAATAAAAGTATTTAATTAATAGACAATGACATAATACAAATATAGTCTCATATAAATTAATGAATAAAACAGAGATGGGTCCTTACAAATCTAAATCATGGAGCACAGGGGTACGTAAACACACCCTGATTGTGCCAAATTAGGAATTGCAAGTCCCACTTCAATAAATGACGTTATATTACACTAGGTATCCAATGTCTTGACGTATATCCAACCTTAATTCTGTGACACATCTCTCGGATCAGGTGGAGTATCACACGTGTGATGGAATAAGATTAAAAGTCGGTACCTGTTATGCTGTAATTGGCCAACTTACGGACTTACGGACACGGTCCGTCCTCCGTATATTCTGGTATCAGCTCCCTTTACATTGTTTAATATCTCGTACTGGGGGATTATATCAGGGACTCACATCCCCTCCTCAGTTGGATTATTCAACATTAAACTGACGCATTTCACCTTAGCTATAAGATTTTTGAAAAGGTACCATCTGCTGATTAGCCTGTGGCTCGCCAGGTGTTGTGGAACTACAAGTTCCAGAATACCCTGCCACCTATAGACTTCCTATTGGCTGTCAAATCATGCTGGGGCTTGTAGCTTCACAACACCTGGGTGTCCAGGCCCACGCTATTCAATTAATTGATTTATTTGAGATTATATGTGTTTCATGACATTGTATTTTAATAAAAATGCTTTATTAAACCAATTCCATCAATAATTATATTCCGCTGTATATGTTTTTTCTGTTGGTTTTTGAAAACGTTGTTTGATTTTACTTGTACCGTCCGTTGCATTATTTGCAGATCTTTGATATGAGAGAGAAATCCCCTATGTATAGAATATATAATATATTATGTGATGTTTGTGTTATTGCCCCAGTTTCAGGGTAAACCTGCGCTGTATTACCTCATTAATTACTGTCAACGTTCAGCACTGGTTAATTGTCTGGGGGCGGAGGGGCTACAATTGTGAGACAATTAACCTAACATGTTTTTGTCCCAGGACCCCCTGAATGCTGCGGATTCTGTCTCAGACAAAAGTATTTGCTAATTGGGAAAGCTGAGGGAAAATTCTGTTTTTGTTTGTGGGATTATCTATCCCCTGAACAGAACATGATTGCCTCATAGTGAGCTCACGGGGGAGGGGGTCACAGAAGAATAGCGCTCTCCTGAGAATGTCCGAATTACGAAGCTTCAAGTGAACAGAGTGAAATATCTGAAGGGCTGATGTGATCCCAGAAAAGGTTCACAAAGTTTGTTGTTTGCTGTCTCAGTTTGGTCTTTTAATACGGTCGGAGAGGGGCAGGGGACGGAGGGCACCGAGAGGAGGGGGCAGATGGTTCTGGAATAGAACAGCACTTAATTAGTGTCCGGCACTTAATCATGTGATGTACGAAGACATATTCTATTATTTAATTATTATCCATGGCCCATATACAATGTTATATCACTCACGTAAGCCCCAGAGGAGCTTACAATCTAACGACTGTCATGTATAGTCCCTGGAGCAGTGCACCTCGGCGCGGCATGCAGCGTGGTAATCAGTTTAGTCTGCTTCCTTGCTCCACCCCGATCCCTCCTCCAGCCACACCCCCAATGCAAAGCAGCGCAAAGTGTTAGTTATAAGACAAATATGGAGGCAAGACTGTAATGTGTCGCTCTTTCCTCCTTATTTACCTAAACCCCTAAATTCTCTACAATGTGCACACACCCAGAGAACATTCACACTCCACATAGACGGTGGCCGAGTTTATTTTACCCTGACTTATTTATCAAGCTACATACTTATTTCAAGTTAAATATATATTTAAAGCCACATACACTTGCTGTAAAACTACGTCATGCATGTGTTATGACAGTAGGAACATGTTATTCTGGTTTCGCTGATGTAGTAGCAGCTGTCGGCTTCACATAACCCATGAAACGCGTGGCCAGTGATGTATTCATGAAGGATCACTGCTCCTTACTCGTCCTTCCTGACCTCTCTGCTGCTTTCCATACAGTTGAGCAAACACTTCACTCCCTTGGTCTTCGTAGCATCGTCCCTCCGGGTTCACCTTCCTGACTGCTGCTCGGTATCTCTCCTACAAGCCCTCGATCTGAGACCCTCATCCCTCTGTTCTTAGACCTTTGTTCTTCTCTCTTTATACATCGTTTTCTCTCCTTTGGCCTCCACTGCGGCCTCTATGCTGACGACCCTGATTGATGCCAACAACATCCTTCAGCCTCCCCTATCACTTACTGCATAAAGCTGGGCACAGATGAGCCCAGTGAGGCACAAAGCAGAAAGCTGGGTCTGAAGGCTCCGAGATCTGTCTCTTACTGGGCACTGCTCCAGGGCCAGGGATTGTTGTGGGTACAGCCAGTGGCGCACGTAGTGTTAAACAGGAGCATGGTTTCCTCAATATGTTCAAGAAGGAAAGGGTCAAAATAATTAACATTTTCATCATCATCAGTTATTTATATAGATCCACTAATTCCACAGCGCTGTACAGAGAACTCACATCAGTCCCTGCCCCATTGGGGCTTACAGTCTAAATTCCTTAACACACAGACAGACACAGACAGACAGAGACAGACTAGGGTCAATTTGATAGCAGCCAATTAACCTACCAGTATGTTTTTGGAGTGTGGGAGGAAACCAGAGCACCCGGAGGAAACCCACGTAAACACAGGGAGAACATACAAACTCCACACAGATAAGGCCATGGTCGGGAATTGAACTCATGACCCTAGTGCTGTGAGGCAGAAGTGCTAACCACTGAGCCACTGTGTTAGTATTTCAAGGGGTAGATGGAACAGAGCAATGTTCTGCAGATCTGTAGAGAGGTCAGTAATGTAATAATCTGCAGAATATATCACTATGTATCTGTCAGGGGGTAGATGGAACAGAGTAATGTTCTGCAGATCTCTAGAGGGGTCCGTAATGTAATAATCTGTAGAATATATCACTATGTATCTGTCAGGGGGTAGATGGGACAGAGCAATGTTCTGCAGATCTCTAGAGGGGTCCGTAATATAATAATCTCCAGGATATATCACTATGTATCTGTCAGGGGGTAGATGGAACAGAGCAATGTTCTGCAGATCTCTAGAGAGGTCAATAATGTAATAATCTGCAGAATATATCACTATGTATCTGTCAGGAGGTAGATGGAACAGAGCAATGTTCTGCAGATCTCTAGAGAGGTCAGTAATGTAATAATCTGCAGAATATATCACTATGTATCTGTCAGGGGGTAGATGGAACAGAGCAATGTTCTCCAGATCTCTAGAGAGGTCAGTAATGTAATAATCTGCAGAATATATCACTATGTATCTGTCAGGGGGTAGATGGAACAGAGTAATGTTCTGCAGATCTCTAGAGGGGTCCGTAATGTAATAATCTTTAGAATATATCACTATGTATCTGTCAGGGGGTAGATGGAACAGAGCAATGTTCTGCAGATCTCTAGAGAGGTCAATAATGTAATAATCTGCAGAATATATCACTATGTATCTGTCAGGAGGTAGATGGAACAGAGCAATGTTCTGCAGATCTCTAGAGAGGTCAGTAATGTAATAATCTGCAGAATATATCACTATGTATCTGTCAGGGGGTAGATGGAACAGAGTAATGTTCTGCAGATCTCTAGAGGGGTCCGTAATGTAATAATCTGTAGAATATATCACTATGTATCTGTCAGGGGGTAGATGGGACAGAGCAATGTTCTGCAGATCTCTAGAGGGGTCCGTAATATAATAATCTCCAGGATATATCACTATGTATCTGTCAGGCGGTAGATGGAACAGAGCAATGTTCTGCAGATCTCTAGAGAGGTCAATAATGTAATAATCTGCAGAATATATCACTATGTATCTGTCAGGAGGTAGATGGAACAGAGCAATGTTCTGCAGATCTCTAGAGAGGTCAGTAATGTAATAATCTGCAGAATATATCACTATGTACCTGTCAGGGGGTAGATGGAACAGAGCAATGTTCTCCAGATCTCTAGAGAGGTCAGTAATGTAATAATCTGCAGAATATATCACTATGTATCTGTCAGGGGGTAGATGGAACAGAGTTATGTTCTGCAGATCTCTAGAGGGGTCCGTAATGTAATAATCTTTAGAATATATCACTATGTATCTGTCAGGGGGTAGATGGAACAGAGCAATGTTCTGCAGATCTCTAGAGAGGTCAGTAATGTAATAATCTGCAGAATATATCACTATGTATCTGTCAGGGGGTAGATGGAACAGAGCAATGTTCTGCAGATCTCTAGAGAGGTCAATAATGTAATAATCTGCAGAATATATCACTATGTATCTGTCAGGGGGTCCATAATGGTTTGAACCCCATGTTTCTGTACCCTCTATATTTGATCCTATCTGTCCTGCGATGTCTTAGTACTTTGTGACTGTAGAGTACATTGTGCTTCATGTGAATGTATTTCACCTGTTTCTAGGTCTATCGTTGGACATTTCTGAGAGGTGCAGAATACATGTTTGGTGACTATAAATTGCTGGTTTGTGATTTGATGTTTGTCCAACCTGAAGATCTACTTTATGTTTGCAGAAAAGAAAAAGTGCAAAAGAAAAATCTACTGTCAGATAACTCATCACCTGCTGGAGAACCACAAAATGTGGAAGACAGTGATCGAGGACGAGCAGAGGTCGGAGGTGGTGGACAAGGAGCCGTCTGCCCTGCACCAAAGCTCAGAACAAATCCAGGCAATCAGGGAAGAAGAGGAAGAGAAGGTGAATCCCAAACAGGAAAACTCTGATGCAGAGAACGATGAATGAGCAGATGGTGGAGGACGTTCCGGAGACACCTCGCAGCCAGCACAATGCTTAGACACAACACTGTAGAGATACGGCAAGAAAGACGATATCGTGCCTCCGTCTGTTTATTCTGTTTTTCTATATACAGCGACCTCTAATGCTCAAGGACACATCAGCATGGTCCACCGTTTCTAGAGACTTGATGAGCGGGACTGTAGCAGAAATATATAATATATTTAATAGTTATATACCTATATATGTATCATGTTAAACACACACCTGTCTAAAGATGTGTGGAGATATATATACATATATATATATATATATATATATATATATATATATATATATATATATATTTATATATGTTTATAAACGGTCACTGTGAACAAACAAGATTACACACGCACACATATTGTTGGAGCGAAACTGTCACTTATTTTGCTATTGTTAACACTTCCTCTTCACCAAGGACTTCCGGAGGTTGCGTGTAATTGTCCTACCCGGATTGGTTTACGTAGAACAGGTGACGCCCTGGGGGTGGAGCCAAGCACTGTCATCAGAGGATGTTCCTCATAGTGGCAGAACACAGAGGAGAGATATTTAAGAGACGTCTGCATTTCAGCCATTATACTTATACAGCAAAAAATTCCTAAGAAATGCGTCGTGAGGACCATTTTGTAATAAATTGGGCATTGCAACAGTCAAAATCAACTACGCAAATAAATAGGTTATTTTTTATTCCATCTTTATGTTGGAAACACGATTACAGCTACTTTCTTACAGTAAAACAGAATGTTAATGGAAAGTGAAACGCGTTTTACAAACACTTTTACTTTTTTCCATTTTTCAATTCTTTCTTCTGCCACTTAGAGGAACATAGAGAAGCGGTTTATAGATCAGGCTCGGTGGGATTCCAGCATCAGTATAACGTACTATACTCAGGGCAGCAACTTGTAAGGAATTTAGGAAATCCTCATGTTCTGGTGCCATTGTCTGAATTAGTGGTGTCTCCTTTGCGATACGTTTAGTACGGATTCGAGTGACAATATTTATCTTTTATAGCCTATAATGCACTAAACATAAATTATTCTATTGATTTGTGTAAGGAATAAAATGGCACCATAACGGTTTTATTTGCCCCCGTGTTACGTCTCCCCCTCCTGCAAGACGGGCAGCGAGAGACGGCAAATAGGAGATAGTTCTCCTTTAGTTGAAAGGTACTGATTGGCCGATGAATCCTGCCGCCATTTGTCAGCGTAGCACCAGAGAGGTTAATGGAGGCCGTAGATTGGATCACGTAACACATTACCGTGTCAACCAGTAATATTAAAGGGAGGATTGTTTCTTTCTACGTTGTTCATGCTTTGAGCCAAACTTCTATTTAAAAAGTTGATATACACTTTCAATATTTTATTTCACAATATTATATTTGTTAATGATAGCTATCTTGTTGTAAATACGGAGACGTTTTTATTGGTTCCTATAGATAGGAGACTCTTTTTTTAAAAGAAGGAAGCTTTTTTTTGTAAAAAATATTTTTTTTAAGAAAATCACCGATTTTTATAAGAGCTGTAAAGCCATTTTCACGCCCATGTCGACGTTTGTCCATCTGCCAAATCAAACACATTGTACAGTACTGATCTATCTAATACGGGCACAGACCCACAAGAACCCTTCAAGCTGCGCACAGCGGAGGCAGCCATTGTTTGGGTGGAACCGTGAGATTGGAACAAGTGACAAGTGCCTCATGCCTCCGTAATGCCACTGGTAGCCAATGTTCTGATTGGCTTTAATCTCCTAGACAATGGCCACCGCCGCTGTGTTCAGTGGTTGTGGGGTAAAAACAGATCATAGAGAAATGAAGATTATTGGGGTACGTAGCACACTGTCATGACAGTGAGGAATAAATACATTTTGCAAGGGATATTGTATATATACTGTATATATGGAGATTTATGTATCAACACAACAATCATCTGTTTTATTTGCTGATGTGGATTTAGATATAGATTGTCATCAAACCACCCTATAAAGCCTTAAGTTGACGTACACAATACTTTATTCTGAGGTGGGGTTAGCATGGGGGGGGCTGAGTGGCCTAAGGTCGGGAGGACACGTCAGCTGTCAATGCTCTGAAGGAGACGTAGAAACCAACGCATTTCGCCAAGGAGACTTTTGATTGGTCCAGTATTTCCTACTTAGTTATTGATTGGTTGTTTAAACATGTGGGATCATCATCCGCCTGATATAGCCGTTCAGTATGAGCTGGGAGACGGTGCAAACACTGCTGCAGTGCGGCATTCCAGGACGTAGAAGGGAGCGTGTGATTGGATGTGAGACACCTACGTCACCCCAGCATTTAATTCTGTGCTTGAAATCTCTGCTGCCTCTGAGCGTTTGTGGCGTCTACTGTTAAACAATACGAACAGCTTCTACGGTCCATTGGTTCATTAGCTGAGTCCAAGCAAAAAGTAAGAGCAAAACAATGAACCTGACAGATCTGACAGCAAGTGAATAGTCACAGCCTGCACCATAGCCCGCACCATAGCCCGTACCTTCAGATTAACTGCCAAGAGCAAGACGACTGTGCCTCAGAGAAAACACTTTTCTGCTTTAGATAAAAATGTAAAAGCACCTAAAATGCAGATTGACCTCGTATTAAAAGGCAACTTGTAACATTGATAAATACAGATATAATTGTTCCCATAACATGACAGAACGTAAGATGTTTAACATGCCGCTTACATTTAAAATGCAGCTGTGAGCTACTGTTCTCTGTTATCACTCAGAAAGAAACTGTCCATCGACAGAAAGTATTGTCCACACAGGACACTGAGAAAGGGGCGGGCCAAGCCTGCTTGTGTAGTGGGAGGAGTCACCACCCTGGTGTGGCCCCATCCCCTTCATTAGCTATGGAAGGGGCCACACAACAATGTTCTATCAGCTGTTTTCAGTTCTGAATCTATATAGATATGTATTAGTCATTGTTACTGACCTAGAAAGATCAGGCCTATAATACGTCTGCTCCTGCACAGAATTAATGTCTGAACAGTGAACGTCATGTGAGAGACCTTAGTTGAGAATGTAGTGTTGGTATTTTCTTATTGATGGTTCTGTCCTGGACAGTTACGGGTTCACTGAGGTGAATATTATTGTACATGGGATTATTCTCTGCTCTGTATTATATTAACTTATTTCTCTGGATAATTCTGTTCACTTTCAGCCTGTGGACGTGTCATGGTAGCGTTACTCATAGCGGCACTTGTGCAAAGGCGCCAAAGGGACATTGCACCGGGCTTGGCGCAAACCTGCCACAGTCTAGATGACGCCGTGACTGCTGCCACCTAGTGTCTCCTTTAATTACTACCAGTTAAATACAATTCCCATTATAAAGGTGGAAGTCGCCCAGCAGAATAAATAGCTGCTCTGGTTACAATACCAATCAAGAGTAGTGTTATAATTAGTGAAATCGAACAGCATTGTCAAACAAACACATTCACTACACGGCGGTCCCACTGCTGCGACTGGTGTCTGTTACATGTAAATATATATATATATATATATATATATATATATATATATATATATATATATATATATATATGTGTGTGTGTGTAATACGCACTCCGCACTGCTCGATGTCACCCCCTTATATCTTTGGTTTTATTTGCAACTCAGACCTTGGAATTGTTTAACTTGCACTAATTGGGTTCCAAACATTTGCACAGATCCTCCCAGGTTCTGCATCAATGAACTGATCGTTAGCTTTGTGTGTGGATCTCGTTTCATAGACTATATTATAAACCTGTACAACTTCTGTCAATCCAGACGTCCTTAAAGTGTTACAATAAAATGCCAACCACTATAACTTGGTTTATAAGAAATGTTTACCTGGATAATGTCTGAAATACGGGCAGATGGTGCACACAAGATGTAGACAGATGTATAGTTCCCCCCTTATATTTTACATACGATACAAGCAATAGCACTGTAAGTAAGCACTCACTGAGCTTCTCTCCTGTACTCACGTTGCACAGTGTATATCTGTAGATGCCTAAACTCAGGTTATTTTGTATATGTAGGAGATCATTGCTGCGTTAGAGAGCACTTGGCATTACGAGGTGACTCTGTATAGTGAGTGGCCATAATTACCATGTAAGCAATAGCGGAACCTCAGTATTGATGCAAAGTGGCCGGGTGTGGCCCTATCGGGTCACTTGTTAGTGGCACCTCGCACACGTCAATGATACAATCTTTATGTATTATGATTCACCACGATTTAAGCAGGGAATTGTTGTCTGAGGGTTTTAAGTGTTTTTTTTTTTAAGCAGGTGAAAACTTTTGGAATACTTTGACTGCATAAATATTTCTTTTATTGTAATGTTTTTGTCATCAGACCAGAGTTATGCCAGTGTTGAGACCCTAAATAAAGACATGAAATTCTATGTCGCCGAACGACTGTTGCTCATTTATTTAGGAATTATCTTCATTAAATTAAGTTTGGAGTATAGTGCTCCTGTGTAGCGGTTTTCCCAGGATGGTTGGTTCCACTCACCCTTTAACTCACACTATGTATTATTATACTGATTTTTGCGTGGTGAAAGTGGTGAACGAAAAAGTTATATTGCAACTTTAAGTTCTGAATGAATCCAAATGATCAGGACAAGGGGAATCGGCTCCTACAATTATGTTACTTTACATGGGACCTAAAAGGAAGTTTTGGGGGGAGCAGGGGGGGGGTCATAGCCCGAGAATCCTTCAGGTCACATAGTGAGAACACGACATCGGAGCCAGAAAATATTGTGTTACTGATATCACCAAATAAACATAGAATCTGACAGAGGATAAGAATCACTTAGTCCAAATTCTCCTGCACCCGATAACCTCAGGATCTATTTCATTCCTGTCTATCCCAAGCATGTCTACATCCCATTGTTGTTTTAGTCTTTACCACCTCTGTTGGGAGTATCCTCCACCTATCTACTACCATCTCAGTAATGTAATCATTCCTCAAATTCCCCCTAAAACTGTCACCATTCAGCTGTAGTGTATGTCCTCTTCTGCTGCTTCTCTTCTGTATCCTGTTAAACCGATGATATATGTAAGATCTTCTGTCTCATCCCCCTCTCACTTCTCTGCTCCAAGCTCTACATTTTGGGGTCCTTTATCCCTTGCTGGTTTGGTTACGTAGATCATGTACCATTGCAGTTTCCATTCTTTCCACAATCTCTAATTTATTTATGTCCTGGAGATTTGGCCTCTACAGCTCAATCTATATTCTAGGTATAGTTCCATCAATGGTGGCACCACCGCTCCCCTCTGCTTTAATCCCTCCCCAGAACCTCCTCAGTAGTTGCCCTTTTTGTGCCAATAATACCATATTCAACCTTTGGATATTTGAGACCTGAGTGCAGGATTTTGCATTTTGTCATTGAGCTGAGTTGCAACGTTCTTCCTCCAATACCTACCTACCTGGATCATCGTTCATTGTGGTAACCCGGTGGTGTGTCTGCTCTGTTACATAACTTGTGGTATCTACCAAAAGGAAGACTCTCCCTTCAGTACTAGTAGTAATGTCACCAGTGGAGATATAAAGAAGACTGGTCCATGTGCAGATAATTGGATGACCCTACTGCTAATCTCTCTATCTTCTGAATGTACTCACAACTGGCTGTCGTTTATCCTTCAACCAAGATCATATCCACTGAGCCACCTTTGAATTCCAGCTTACTAATTTATTTTTCAGTCTCTGATGTGGGTCAATGTCACAGACTCCACCATGGGAACTGACTTTTTAATAACTGTGAAATAGCCTCAGAGCTGGGCATCTGGTCCCTGGGCAATGGATGAACACTAAAGTAACCTTAAGACCACCTACATGAACATCTCCCAGCTCGGGTTTAAATAACAAAAGGTGTGACTTACTTAGCCCACAGGAAGCCCACACCGCGATGGGATACTTTATATAGTGGCATCTTTGGATGGAAGTTTAGGTCATAACATTTAACAAAGTAGATATTATTACACTGAATTGAGGACTCGAACTGATGTAAAATTGTAATATCCTTTGATGATCTATACATTCAGTAGACTTCAAAACTCATCACTGTCCCGATTTTGGCTGGACAGTCCCAATTCACAGTCCCATTCCCATAAAGTGGCTGTTTGGGGTTGGATTGGAGCAGGGTTTGGGCGGGTCGGGGGCTGGTCTTATGCTGAAACGGTTTTGTAAGGAAAGTGGGGCAGGGTAATTGGGTGAAACAGGGACAGGGTGGGGCCAGAGTTACATATTTTGTTCTCCACCCTCAGTGAGTTCAACAGATTGTTCCGGTACATTGAACACAATCACCTGTGCACAGTAGGTATGTTGTCGTATCCAAGGGAAGGGCGACTCTGCATGAACAGTATAACTCTCTGAGATCCCTGTACGGGGCAGACTGCAACCCTTCCCCCGGGGCATATGTCCGCTCCCCATGCATCCAGACACAGATAGCGGAAAGCTCATGATTTGGGATAATATATAAAAGCTGCTGAGAACGACATAAATACATCTGACTATTGTGGTTTAAACAGTTATTTTCATGCTATGATATACACGTAACCAGAGCCCCCACATGCCTCTTACACCCCACTTAGCACATGTCGGATATAAATAGATGTTGTCTTTGTGGCTCGTTCCAGATCTGTCTGTGACATTTTGTTCCTGCTCTCGGCTTATGTGTAATAAACAAAAACCAGGACTGTAGTCAGGACGCAGAATACGGCAGCTGGAACTGCACCTTTGTGAAAAAACACCATTCAGGGCTAAATTAGTTTTAGTCTATGTCATTCCTTTCACCATTCACTGTTTGGTTGGGCTCTTTGGGGTTCTAATTTTCTGTTTCTAAATTTAGCAAACAAGATCGTTAGGAGGAAATAAAGAATTTCAGCGCCGTCTCCCAACGTCTGCCTCCATCTTCTCACTAATTGAGGAGCTTCTTGTGTCTCACACAGTTCACATCTACTCATTATACACATTACATTACAGCTGGGAACAGATACACGTTATATAGATCGAAGTTACTCCCATCGCTGGGTGGATGGATCCTCACAGACGTCACTGAATGGATTGTAGTGTGAACGACATTTGGATACTTTATTACACTCCAACGTGCACCCGAGGATGGAGGATGAGGGTAGTTGTTCTGTGTCTTCCCGCTGTCTACATAATATACACAGAGCCTGGACACTACATCACGGGCCCAGAACAACATTTGGAGGGGTCCCAGAGATGATCTTCAGCTGTTATTAGATTGTTTGATTATAACATACTTTATAGCAATGTGATTACTCCTCCTTCATCTTTGTTACCTTAGGAAGCCCAGAGAATGGGAATAGATGGTAAGAATTGTATTTCACAGGCAGAAAGAGAGGAATTGTACAGGGCAGTTGATTAATATTAAAAAATAAAGTTATATCCAGCAAAATCAATTTCCAGGGACATAAAACCTGTGACTGTCCCTGAAATGAGGCAGTTGGCAGCTTTGCAGAGCATCAATGAGGGTGAAATGAGCAGCGATTAAATGAATGGTGGAAACAGGACAGGGATGGCCAGGGAAACATGTAGGCGGGACCAAAGTGACGGTAGGTGGGGCCAACACAAAACTGGGCGGGATTAGCACACAGCCCTAGACCCATCGGTGGTAGGCGAGGCCAATGCAACACGCCAGTCATAGTAGGTGGAGCTAACACACAAGTAAGCGAAACATTGCTCTTGTAGGCGGAGCTTACACAAGGAGGTGCAGAGGACACGGTTATGTAGGTGGTACAGCAACGGGAGATCCCTGGGTCAGCAGTAATCTAGCCTTAGCTGGGTCTAGGAAGCCCCGTTGCATGAAGCTCGGCCACCATCAGGGAAATTATTCTTAATGGGGAGTTGTTCACTGTCAATCTCCCACTATTTCTAAAGTCTCCTTAGCAGTATACAATAAAACTAAATAAATCACATTGCCTCTTCCTACCTGTGCACAAAAGTTTATGGTGTCCAAGCAAAGACCTGGGGTGGGGGGGGGGGGGGTTACAAAGAGCATTCTAGTGACTGATATACAAGAGAGTATCCTATTATTAGGATAATAATTTGTATTATAAGGTTTGTATTAGAAATACAAAGACCAGAAATACTGGTGACAGAGGTGAGTGTGGAGGAGACCGTGCAGAGGTTATGCGGAGGTGTGAGGGGGATGTGTGATGGTGTGTGTGCGAGGGGGATGTGTGATGGTGTGTGTGCGAGGGGGATGTGTGATGGTGTGTGTGCGAGGGGGATGTGTGATGGTGTGTGTGCGAGGGGGATGTGTGATGGTGTGTGTGCGAGGGGGATGTTTGGTGGTGTGTGTGCGAGGGGGATGTTCGGTGGTGTGTGTGCAAGGGGGGTGTGTGTGCGAGGGGGATGTTCGGTGGTGTGCGTGCGAGGGGGATGTTCGGTGGTGTGTGTGCGAGGGGGATGTTCGGTGGTGTGCGTGCGAGGGGGATGTTCGGTGGTGTGTGTGCGAGGGGGATGTTCGGTGGTGTGCGTGCGAGGGGGATGTTCGGTGGTGTGTGTGCGAGGGGGATGTTCGGTGGTGTGCGTGCGAGGGGGATGTTCGGTGGTGTGTGTGCGAGGGGGATGTTCGGTGGTGTGTGTGCGAGGGGGATGTTCGGTGGTGTGTGTGCGAGGGGGATGTTCGGTGGTGTGTGTGCGAGGGGGATGTGTGATGGTGTGTGTGCGAGGGGGATGTTCGGTGGTGTGTGTGCGAGGGGGATGTTCGGTGGTGTGCGTGCGAGGGGGATGTTCGGTGGTGTGTGTGCGAGGGGGATGTTCGGTGGTGTGTGTGCGAGGGGGATGTTCGGTGGTGTGTGTGCGAGGGGGATGTGTGATGGTGTGTGTGCGAGGGGGATGTTCGGTGGTGTGTGTGCGAGGGGGATGTTCGGTGGTGTGCGTGCGAGGGGGATGTTCGGTGGTGTGTGTGCAAGGGGGGTGTGTGTGCGAGGGGGATGTTCGGTGGTGTGCGTGCGAGGGGGATGTTCGGTGGTGTGTGTGCGAGGGGGATGTTCGGTGGTGTGCGTGCGAGGGGGATGTTCGGTGGTGTGTGTGCGAGGGGGATGTTCGGTGGTGTGCGTGCGAGGGGGATGTTCGGTGGTGTGTGTGCGAGGGGGATGTTCGGTGGTGTGTGTGCGAGGGGGATGTTCGGTGGTGTGTGTGCGAGGGGGATGTGTGATGGTGTGTGTGCGAGGGGGATGTTCGGTGGTGTGTGTGCGAGGGGGATGTTCGGTGGTGTGTGTGCAAGGGGGGTGTGTGTGCGAGGGGGATGTTCGGTGGTGTGCGTGCGAGGGGGATGTTCGGTGGTGTGTGTGCGAGGGGGATGTTCGGTGGTGTGCGTGCGAGGGGGATGTTCGGTGGTGTGCGTGCGAGGGGGATGTTCGGTGGTGTGCGTGCGAGGGGGATGTTCGGTGGTGTGTGTGCGAGGGGGATGTTTGGTGGTGTGTGTGCGAGGGGGATGTGTGATGGTGTGTGTGCGAGGGGGATGTTCGGTGGTGTGCGTGCGAGGGGGATGTTCGGTGGTGTGTGTGCGAGGGGGATGTTCGGTGGTGTGCGTGCGAGGGGGATGTTCGGTGGTGTGTGTGCGAGGGGGATGTTCGGTGATGTGTGTGCGAGGGGGATGTTCGGTGGTGTGTGTGCGAGGGGGATGTTCGGTGGTGTGCGTGCGAGGGGGATGTGTGATGGTGTGTGTGCGAGGGGGATGTTCGGTGGTGTGCGTGCGAGGGGGATGTTCGGTGATGTGTGTGGGAGCACAGTGAGAGTAGTGTGTGTGCGAGGGGGATGTTCGGTGGTGTGTGTGCGAGGGGGATGTTCGGTGGTGTGTGTGCGAGGGGGATGTTCGGTGGTGTGTGTGCGAGGGGGATGTTCGGTGGTGTGTGTGCGAGGGGGATGTTCGGTAGTGTGTGTGCGAGGGGGATGTTCGGTGGTGTGTGTGGGAGCACAGTGAGAGTAGTGTATGACTGTCAGTGTCACATGAAAGGTTTGTGAACGTTCAGTAACAATGGTTGAAGCCTTGGCGTGACGTTACTGCTCACATGGAGGATATCTATGTGCTAAGTCTACCTGTATGTGTTAGTATGATTCACAGGTACCCGGAGACCATAAGAGGTGAGCATGGGGGATACAGGTTACAGGGACGGTAATGTAAACCAGATTATACGAGGGACAGTGAATGACAGTGATAGCAGTAATCAGCGGGAAGTAGGACTGAGCTTAAGAAAACAGGGCTGGGGAAGGTACAGAGGGTGAAGGAACAGTAGAAGGAGAACACAAGGAAAGAGGGCCCTGCTGCTGAGAGCTTACATCCTAAAGGGAAGGGGGAGACACAAGTAGGGTGGTACCGACTGGGGGAGGGGGGTGTGACCCCTTACCACAAATGATGAAAGATTATTATATGAATCCATCACTCTATTGGTAAAAAAAAAGTTCATCCCTATGTAACACCCCTCTCCTTAGCACACCGAAATTAGTGGTGAAATGTTCCCTCTTGCTTCAGTGCCTCCATAGGTGAAGCCTCGGAGGGCCGCAGGTGAAGGCTCGGAGGGCCGCAGGTGGAGCCTCGGAGGGCCGCAGGTGAAGCATCGGAGGGCCGCAGGTGAAGGTCAGAGGGCCGCAGGTGAAGACTTGGAGGGCCGCAGGTGAAGCCTCGGAGGGCCGCAGGTGAAGACTCGGGGGGCTGCAGGTGAAGGATCTGAGGGCCGCAGGTGAAGGTCTGAGGGCCGCAGGTGAAGACTCGGGGGGCCACTGGTGGAGGCTCAAGGGGCCGTAGGTGAAGGCTCTGAGGGCCGCAGGTGAAGACTCGGGGGGCCGCAGGTGAAGACTCGGGGGCCGTAGGTGAAAGCTCGGAGGGCGGCAGGTGAAGACTTGGAGGGCGGTAGGTGAAGGCTCTGAGGGCCGCAGGTGAAGGCTCTGAGGGCCACAGGTGAAGGCTCTGAGGGCCACAGGTGAAGGCTCGGAGGGCCGCAGGTGAAGGCTCGGAGGGCCGCAGGTGAAGCATCGGAGGGCCGCAGGTGAAGGTCTGAAGGCCGCAGGTGAAGGCTCTGAGGGCCGCAGGTGAAGGCTCTGAGGGCCGCAGGTGAAGACTCGGGGGGCCGTAGGTGAAGGCTCTAAGGGCCGCAGGTGAAGACTCGGGGGCCGTAGGTGAAGACTCGGAGGGCTGCAGGTGAAGACTCGGGGGGGCGCTGGTGAAGGCTCTGAGGGCCGCAGGTGAAGACTCGGGGGCCGTAGGTCAAGACTCTGAGGGCTGCAGGTAAAGACTCGGAGGGCGCTGGTGAAGGCTCTGAGGGCCGCAGGTGAAGACTCGGAGGGCGGTAGGTGAAGACTTGGGGGCCGTAGGTCAAGACTCGGAGGGCGGTAGGTGAAGACTTGGGGGCCGTAGGTCAAGACTCGGAGGGCGGTAGGTGAAGGCTCTGAGGGCGGTAGGAGAAGGCTCTGAGGGCCGCAGTTGAAGGCTCTGAGGGCCACAGGTGAAGGCTCTGAGGGCCACAGGTGAAGGCTCTGAGGGCCACAGGTGAAGACTCGGGGGGCTGGCTGTTGGCCGTCACTGGATAAAGAGAAATATATGATATTTTGTGGTAGCTACCTAAGCTAACGCACACTTAATACTTAATAGCATAAGAGGAGACAGGCAATATTTTTTATATACAATATAGAGGACAAGGATGGCAACATTTCCATCTCAACGCTGGTTTAGATTATTCCCTTCTCTGTTGTGCGTAATACTAGGTTTTACTACGTATAGATTATCCTGTTATATAATCCGCAATCATTAATAATAAACAGGTTGTTTACTAGCAAAACAGATTAGTGGACGTTTCCCTGGTAGTTGAAGGAATTTGCTGTGTCATGAGCTGTTAATAAGGAAATTGCGGAGGTCTTAAGTTCAATACAAACCTACAAATGTTGGATTTATCATAAGAGGATTGTTCACAAGTGTTTAATGCAGCTAAACATATCAAAGGTATTTCATGCAAAATTAAACAACAACGTATAAGAAAGCTGTGTGTGTGTGTGTGTGTGTGTTAAGGAATTTAGACTGTAAGCTCCAATGGGGCAGGGACTGATGTGAGAGTTCTCTGTACAGCGCTGCGGAATACGTGGTGCTATATAAATAAAAATGATGATGAATGTTAAACTATATGTTAAAATGAAGAAAAATCTGATGTAAAGAAAAAGTTTCTTACACAGTGGTATAATCCTTACCCCAAAAGCCCTTTACACTTTTTGCTACATTTTTCATTATCATTTGTCATAGCCCCTTTGTGTTTCACAGACAGCATTATTTATTTGTTTATACAGGCTGCATATCTTGCTTGTAATGTAAATATGAAAATAAAAATAACATGTATGTTAAAACAAGTACGCCTAACAAATATACATAGAGGATAATACACTCTCTGTTGTGAAATATAAGTATATTATAAGTCATAGAGGCATTTTTTGGCTGTATAAATGTACAGGCTATAAGGTAAAGAAAGGAGTTGCATACTGCCTTATAATGCATCAGTAGTAGCTGATTTTGTATTATTTTTATTACCACATTGTTAAATTATGTAATCTTTTTTATTACATAATTCATTTTCTTTTTTAGTGATGAATAGGTAAGTTGTTGCATATTCTGTATTTGTGGCAGGATTCTGTCCGTCCGTGCTGGGCTGTTACACTGCTGTGTGGGAGTCTGGACTGGTATTAGGTGTATTGTAGGCAATGTAATCTGTGGATCAGGTAACTGTGATAGAGGAAGAGATGAATGGAGCAGAGATACAGTAAGTATTGGTCCAAACGGTGTATGAAAAACAGTAAAAAACAGTTGCATCAAAACAAGACTTATCTGAGCCTGAATGATGTGCAGGTGTGAAAGAGTTAATCAAAATGACTAACCCACCTTCCAAATTATGTCTCACACTCACTAGCATCTACCAGGTTTTCTACCATTAAGATTTGGTTCCAAATCTGATACTTTGAGCAAGTCTTTTGTAACTCCCTGGCCTATATCAAAACACAGTCACAATTAAAATTAATCAGTTATGATAAACCAAGCAAGTCCCTGTATCTGGTTATGTAGCTTTTGATAAACAACTGAGCTTATCTAACATATGAGTTACTTAAGAACACAAAGGATAGAACATTATTAAAATGAGTTTAATATGATGAAGAAAGTCATAATTGTTAATGTACAAGAAAGTTGAAAATGTGACATACTATAATACAAATTGAGAAACAGTTTTATAAAATAAAAAAATAATAAAAACAGAAACTGAAAGTTTGCATATTTTTTGTATAACTGTTGCTGGGAAAGGTGGGAAAATGGTCGACACATCAAAAGCGGATTGATATGCAGGAATTGGAACAGCTAACTTTAATGTTATCATTTTAAAGCCACTTTTCCCCATCAACACCCCTTTTTTCTTACGTCACTGAGAGATGGATGTGTGTATGCTAATTGGTTTCAAAGCTGCTTTTATGATCCTGCTTTTATGACCCTGTATTTATAAGGAATTTTCATAAATATGATATTTCCTTCCCCCAGCATAACATAGTTTTAATCATTATCCCATTAAACCTAATATGAATTTACACACATGTGTATATGAAACATGACTATGCTAGATAAATTACTTGGGAATATACTTGATCTCTCCTCCCCCTATATAGTGAGTAGTTATTGATTACAAATGACCTGGGCCTAGAAGTTTATATATGTCATAGAGATCTATCCAAATATGTATTATGAAAAGTAGAGCTTTCGATTAATTAGGTTCCCTATATGGATATTATAAGGTTTACCTGCACATAGTGGACCTGATTCATCCAGGCACGCATACTGAATGCAAAGTGCATTTGTTTTAAAATAGACTTTGCACACTCCCGAATTCAACAAGGGACAGATCTGAAAATACGTGCGCTGATGAATTCGGGTGTAGATCTGCTGTGCTCTAATACACAAAACACTGCAGGATAGGTCCAAATCATATGTTCCTTTTAAATGTGCAAAAGAATGCTTAGAAAAAAATATATATAGAATTAATGTCAACAGCTAATAATAAAGGTATTTTGATAAAAAAGGAATTTTTTTTAAAAAAAATATTTTTTTTCTCATGAAATACATTTATTAGGATGATCTTTATGTCTACTGAGCATAAAATAAATGTTCAGAGTTTCTCCTGATTGCAGACACATGTCCTAGCTGTATACACAGCTGTCATCACTACTGCTCAGGACGTAGACTAACCCTGTAGCTGGAGCAAGAGATACGGCACAAACAGAAGTAACTTTGAGATGCTCAGAGCTGGATTGGGACGTGGCTGCGTGCGTTCGAGTTTGGCGCGAACTTACTGTACATTGACTATGGTAAAATGCCCCTTTCCTGTCCCATTCTCTCCCCAAAATTGTAGGCTGTAGTAAGTGTCCTTTGCTTTCGAAGACGGAGCGGACAGGATTGCGTTTACTGGGGTATGTCCCTGTTCTGGGCATGCGCAGAGTGATTTTGTGTACGATACACTCAAAAGATACGTCCATTGATGACTCAGGCCCAGATAGTTTACATATTACAAACAATTGAGATCTGTGGGTATTTTCTTAACTCCTGATTATGATATTATGGTGACTGGCTGTAATGCACTATATCCACCCCTAGGGGGAGGTCTATAACATGTACAGCTGATGATAATATTTTATTAGCAGTGATCCTATCATATTGGGGCCTGTAATGCACTATGACCACCTCTAGGGGGCAGTATATGATATGTATAGATGATGATCATATATTAATCTGAGAATCAGAATAAGTAATTAATTCCATTGCAAGGAGTCACATGTTCATGTCACGTTACTGAATCAGACATCGTCTGTTTAGAGCCCATGGTGGGTTACTTCATGATACGTCATCGTATTGTAAGTTCATGTGAAAGATTGTACTCAGGTTATTCTTCAAGTTCTCAGAGGGGAGAATAACGTCAAAAGGGGAATGTCAGCAATGTTCCTTTCTAATTGGGAAAGAAAAGGTTGTATTATCCAGGGATCAGCAGTTGTCTGAAAATGCATATAAGGCGTGAGCTCTGCTGCACTGCTCCCCTGCTTCTCCCTGAGCTCCAGATACCGAGATACCGAGATTCTGATACCTGAGACAGCTGCACTGCTCCCCTGCTTCTCCCTGAGTTCCAGATACTGAGATTCTGATACCTGAGACAGCTGCACTGCTCCCCTGCTTCTCCCTGTGCTGCAGATACCGAGATACCGAGATTCTGACACCTGAGACAGCTGCACTGCTCCCCTGCTTCTCCCTGAGTTCCAGATACCGAGATTCTGATACCTGAGACAGCTGCACTGCTCCCCTGCTTCTCCCTGAGCTCCAGATACCGAGATTCTGATACCTGAGACAGCTGCACTGCTCCCCTGCTTCGCCCTGAGCTGCAGATACTGAGATTCTGATACCTGTGAGAGCTGCACTGCTCCCCTGCTTCTCCCTGAGCTCCAGATACCGAGATACCGAGATTCTGATACCTGAGACAGCTGCACTGCTCCCTTGCTTCTCCCTGTGCGGCAGATACCGAGATTCTGATACCTAAGACAGCTGCACTGCTCCCCTGCTTCTCCCTGAGCTCCAGATACCGAGATTCTGATACCTGTGAGAGGTGCACTGCTCCCCTGCTTCTACCTGAGCTCCAGATACCGAGATTCTGATACCTGAGACAGCTGCACTGCTCTCCTGCTTCCCCCTGAGCTGCAGATACTGAAATTCTGATACCTGTGAGAGCTGCACTGCTCCCCTGCTTCTCCCTGAGCTCCAGATACCGAGATTCTGATACCTGAGACAGCTGCACTGCTCCCCTGCTTCTCCCTGAGCTCCAGATACCGAGATTCTGATTCTGAGACAGCTGCACTGCTCCCCTGCTCCTCCCTGAGCTCCAGATACCGAGATTCTGATACCTGTGAGAGCTGCGCTGCTCCCCTGCTTCGCCCTGAGCTGCAGATACCGAGATTCTGATACCTGTGAAAGCTGCACTGCTCCCCTGCTTCTCCCTGAGCTCCAGATACCGAGATACCGAGATTCTGATACCTGAGACAGCTGCACTGCTCCCCTGCTTCTCCCTGAGCTGCAGATACTGAGATTCTGACTCCCAAAAGTGCTCCAAAGCTCTCCCGCTTCTCCCACAGCAGTATGCTCTGCAGATACTGAGATTCAGATTCTCTGGTACAAATCATCTCCACCACTAAAGGTAAATTTTATCTGCTCTAACACTTACTGTCTTGTAAATTAATGTACAAGTCCCTCTGATTATGACTCAGTATTATGTATATTATATAATAGTATTAAGTATCAGTATGTACTATGTGTATTATATAATAGTATTATGTATTAGTATGTACTATGTGTATTATATAATAGTATTATGTATTAGTATGTACTATGTGTATTATATAATAGTATTATGTATTAGTATGTACTATGTGTATTATATAATAGTATTATGTATTAGTATGTACTATGTGTATTATATAATAGTATTATGTATTAGTATGTACTATGTGTATTATATAATAGTATTATGTATTAGTATGTACTATGTGTATTATATAATAGTATTATGTATTAGTATTACGCGTGTATATAATTTACATGCTCCAGACATGAGGACTCCCGTTTGTCATCCATCACATTGACTGGCAGCTAATGCCGGCGGAATACTATGTAAATGAGAGACACATTGACAGGAAGGACAAGTTCATCACATTTACTTAGTTGCAGCTATTACACCTTTGCCGGACAGGGAATGCTGGTTTGCCACTTGGGAGTTTAATAGCTACAGACTGAGCCTCCCATTGTACCCTTAGAGTCCTGTTATATGTCTTCTTTAGAAGATATGATCAGTTACTGGGCACTCCAAAACCATTACTATGACATAAGAAGGTTTATATATGGACTCTGTTTCATATAGAGGAGCTTTGGAAACCACAATATTTTTGGAGCAGTGAGATAAGAATCTGGCATCACTACACTGTGCTGTCGGGGACTCTGCTCGTTCCTCAGTATAACTTCCTGTCTCTGATCCCCTCCTCCCATTACACTTCTGTCATCTCCTATGCTGTAAGCGTTGAGATGATTGGCTATGGAGCGTTCTACCTCTGTCGGCCAGACACATTCAGACTAACAGGAAATGCGGGATGCACAAACTCTAGATAAATGTACAATGAAACAGTTAATAAAGTGAATCTACAATGGATAAAGAGTTTATGGAGTTTGTTCACTCTTCAAATAGTTTGGGACAATTAGGGATCTAATTGTCTAGAAAGCACAAAGTGGGGACCTTTGTATCCCTAACAAGGAGGTCGGGGATTGCTGCACACTGATTGTTAGTTACTGAAGGTACCTAGGGCTCGTTAACTACCCATATCTGCATATGTGGTAATTTTCAGTCAAATAAGCAATGTTGTGACTGATGAGGGACATATAAGTTATCCGAGACTATGAAAATCTAACACCATTGACAAAATTGAGTCTTCTGATGTCTGGTCATCATCTGCCAGTAGACCTCAATTTGGCCAAAAATAGGTTTATGTACCTATGTACAATATGGAGACATCTGCATCAGGATTCACCAATAACTTTAGAGATGTCAGTGTTAACACCTGATAGCGATACTTCTTCAGTGGTCAGTGATCAGATAAGATATATCATTTTGGCCGGAGAGACAATAAATACACACACAGGTGGGGTGTAGTATATGCTCTGAGTTTATCAAAACAAATCATCATCTATATATAACATTTTAGCACTGTGCAATATCAAAGTCCAACATTAGCAAATATTACAAAGAACAAAGACAGAGATACGTGTTCTGTGAAACTGGACATAACTGTTACAAATAACAGCTGCAGTTCTTGCAAGTCCTTAAAACTTGTTAATAAAACTAAAGACTATTGTGACTTGCAAAGCTGTAGTCTGAACCCTGTGTAATACTTTTCTGAACAAACTAAGTTAACTCTTTCACACCTGAGACAGAGTCACACATGGCTGCCGGGCACAGATGGCTGCCAGGCACAGGTGGCAGCTGGGCACAGATGTCAGCTGGGCACAGATGGCAGCCGGGCACAGCTGGCTTCCGGGCACATATGGCAGCCGGGCACAGGTGGCAGCTGGGCACAGATGTCAGCTGGGCACAGATGGCAGCCGGGCACAGGTGGCTTCCGGGCACATATGGCAGCCGGGCACAGGTGGCTGCCAGCAACAGATGGCAGCCGGGCACAAGTGGCAGCCGGGCACAGGTGGCTGCCGGGCACAGATGGCTGCCGGGCACAGATGGCAGCCGGGCACAGGTGGCAGCCGGGCACAGGTGGCTTCTGGGCACAGATGGCAGCTGGGCACAGATGGCAGCCGGGCACAGGTGGCTGCCGGGCACAGATGGCAGCCGGACACAGGTGGCTGCCGGGCACAGATGGCAGCCGGGCACAGGTGGCTGCCGGGCACAGATGGCTGCCGGGCACAGATGACAGCCGGACACAGGTGGCTGCCGGGCACAGATGGCTGCCGGGCACAGATGGCAGCCGGACACAGATGGCTGCCGGGCACAGATTGCAGCCGGGCACAGATGACAGCCGGACACAGGTGGCTGCCGGGCACAGATTGCAGCCGGGCACAGATGGCTGCCGGGCACAGATGGCAGCCGGACACAGATGGCTGCCGGGCACAGATTGCAGCCGGGCACAGGTGGCTGCCGGGCACAGATGGCTGAAGGTTATCGGCTGTTATGGTTTGACCAGTATGAGGTTGAGGAATTCAGATATTGGGACAAAGTCATAAAGTTGACGAATTTATTATTGCTTGCAGTGTTTAATGTAATAATATATTGTGATCATAGAAACTGATTTATAACGGCGATGGATCCTTCAAAAACAGACAGCGGTCAGTTATGTTGTCACAGCGCCCACGGCTCATCCGCTGAGTGTCAATCTCCAGAGCACAAGGGGGACAGAAGCTTCTGTGGAGGATTTAAGGTATTTCAGGTTGAAGTTTCCTAGGGCCCTGATTCATTAAGGATCTTAATGAAGAGGTATCTTATTTCAGTCTCCTGGACAAAACCATGTTACAATGCAAGGGGTGCAAACTAGTTTTCTGTTTTGCACATAAGTTAAATACTGACTGTTTTTCATGTAGCACACAAATACTTGATAGATTATTTGTACACTGAAATTGTTGATATTTGTGTGTTACTTGAAAAACAGTCAGTATTTAACTTATGTGCAAAACAGAAAACTAGTTTGCACCCCTTGCATTGTAACATGGTTTTGTCCAGGAGACTGAAATGAGATAACTCTTCATTAAGATCCTTAATGAATCAGGCTCCTAGACTTTTATAATTGTAATAATGGATTATATCACATATTTTTCTAAGGGGGCATTACAGAATCTTAGAGAACTTAGTGTGTTATTATCATTCTTATAACAGGACCTATAAGGCCCTCTCCAACTCTACTGCCCCTTACATCTCTAACCTCTTCCTCATTCACAATCCCTCCCGTTCCCTGTGGTCGGCCAAGGACTGTCGCCTCTCCTCCACCCTGATCACCTCATCCCACTCCAGAACTCAAGACTTCTCCTGTGCTGCCCCTCCATTGAAACCACCTCCCTCGCTCTATCTGACTGTCCCCTAATTTGTGAACCTTCAAACGGGCACTTAAAACTCATCTCTGCCTCACAGCCTACCAGCCATCCACCTAACTATCTCAATGCTTGACTACCTCACCCTCTCTCATGCCCCTTCCGCTACTCGCTCTTCTTACGTCTGATCCCCTCTTCTGACTCCCTTAGTGACTCCTGTTTGTCTGCCCTCCCTTTAGAATGTAAGCTCTTACGAGCAGGACCCTCTTCTCTCCTGTCTCTCTAATTGTTCTGCTCCAACCTCACTATCCTACCTATGTTTGGAGCGTTTGACGTCCTGGCATTTTTTTGTTTAATGTTCTGTACTGTTTCACCTTGTATGGTCCACTGTCTGTTTTCTGTACTGCGGAAAGTTTGTGGCGCTCTATAAATAAAGGCTAATAATAATAATAATAATAATAATAATGATAATAACATCAGAATCTAGCGCCTGTATTTATTTAATTAGAATTAAGATTATCTCGTTATGAACAAATCCAGCTGAAATCCCCAGTTTTATTAATTGTTTCTCTGTCTCTCTGTGATCCACTCCAATCCCCGCAAATTTATATTAAAGCTTTCTCTGTCCAAAGTAAATCTGTCTGTGTAGAGGGATAGGATGCAGGAGATTGAGTCTGAATAATGGAAACATTAATATACTGTCCACTTAATACATGAATTCTAACCACACATATATTTCTGACTTAATGGTAATGATACATTGTTCAAAGAAATATATCTCATGAAATTGGTGATGTGATCTGTGTAGTGTTATATAATGACTTACGTACATCATCATCTCAATCCCCAGATATTCCTGACTGCAATGTGCTTTGTATATTTTGCAAAATCGTTGTCAGGAAGTTACCTCAAAAGTACAATTACTCAGATGGAAAGAAGATTTGATATCCCCTCTTCCTTGGTGGGAGTCATAGATGGAAGCTTTGAGATCGGTGAGTATTCCTAGTAATGTCAGAACATTGGTTCCACTGTAGATAATCATCATCATCACCATTTATTTATATAGCGCCACTAATTCCGCAGAGCTGTACAGAGAACTCACTCACATCAGTCCCTGCCCCATTGGAGCTTACAGTCTAAATTCCCTAAACTAATACAGCTGGTGTCACAGATGAATGACAAGAGAGGGGGGAGCTGGAGTTTTTAGGGATATAGACTCTTTTGCACTGAAGTCACATTTACACTACTGAAAGGATCAGGGATTTAGAGGGAATAATACAATGTACATAAATAGCATTTTAAACTGACATAAACTTCCAAATCTTCTATCTTTCCTGCTCAGTGAGGTTAAGTGATTACAGGAATGGACACCACTCACTTATACTAGATTATCACATAGATATAATGCGTTACACCATGATAGCCTTGGAAATAAATGAGGATGATGATGAAAATGATAAAGGCGATGATAATTACAACAATGATGATGAAGATGATGATGATTATGACATTGAGGATGATGTCAATGATGAGAAAGATGATGATGATGACAAAGATTATTATGATGATGATGATGATCATCATCATTATTTATATAGCGCCACTAATTACACAGCGCTGTACAGAGAACTCACTCACATCAGTCCCTGCCCCATTGGAGCTTACAGTCTAAATTCCCTAATACATACACACACACAGACACAGACAGACAGAGAGGGAGAGACTAGGGTCAATTTTTGATAGCAGCCAATTAACCTACCAGTATGTTTTTGGAGTGTGGGAGGAAACCGGAGCACCCGGAGGAAACCCACACAAACACAGGGAGATCATACAAACTCCACACAGAATTTTGTCTTAATGTAAAATTAAAGAGCTATCAATTAGTAAAATAGATTTTTAAAGTGACAAATACTGTTAATCATCCAGTTTACATCACTGCTGTTTATTATTGTGTTGCGAGCGCTGCAGGAAACAACAACAGATATAATATACAAGTGATTATATTTGTATTAATATGGATTATTTGCATCAGATTACTGTGGATTGCTGTCTCTATCCCACAGGAAACCTACTGGTAATAACGCTGGTCAGCTACTTTGGAGCACAACTTAATAGACCTAAAATAATTGGAACCGGCTGCCTGGTTATGTCGGTGGGAACATTTTTAATTGCGTTGCCACATTTTATTATGGGTCGGTAAGTCAAGTTTTCTACAGATTCATTGGCAAAGGTCACACAACAGAACACAGTGTAACTCTGTGTAATCCAACAGCACATTCTGCAATACCCACAGAACTATGTACCAGCTACAGCAACGTGAGGGTGATCTATTACAGAGATCTGAGCTCAAACATGGGGGAACCTAACTATGTCTAGTACTCAAGGGGGGTAATACACTGCATATAGCTTTATGTTATACCTCTGTCAGTGCCCCCCGTCTCTCTGTCTGCTCTTAGTCATATTTTTGGACCTCTAGTCTCCCCCCACCCCTTAATAATGGCACCTGCCACTACGCAGCCAAGTTGTTGTTTGTGAGAGGATTTTTACACATCAATAAGACTGACAGGAGGTTTTGATAGAAGGTAATTGGATTATGGGAAAGACAAAGGATCTATCCTTGCAGATTTTAGCTTGCCTAGAGTCAGTAACAACGTTATAGAAGCTAATGAGGTGAGACACAAATATGTACATTTTAATGTTTACTTTAGACAAATAGGAGAAAATAAAAAGAATTGTGTAGCTATAGACTTCAAGCAAACTCATATTTGGCCAACAAAGCCTGACTAGGACTGAACTGAGTAGCAATCATGAAATTGATGAATGATATTATATCTGTCCATCACTCAATATGCCCCATCCCTTTGCTGATAGTTGTCCCATTTAAATAGATTGCTGATGGGTGAAGAGTCTGGGGTGATGCTGAAACCTGAATTTACCTTGTACCCTACTGGTTGTACAGTTGGTGGATTCACAAAGAGATTTGGCATATTATGTAAAAAGCTAATCTGAAGGGAAATAAATAACATACATGCTTTGCTATTTCAACTTTTTTGCCTTATATCAACTCTTTCGGCCAATGAGTACGAGCTATGGAAATCTTATGTTCTATCTATTTCTACATCATATACAGGATACTTTATCCTATTTCTATTTTTTTCTTTGGTACCACTTCAGTTTAAATGAACTAAACAGAGTATTTGAAGATTTCAGCAACACAACATTTACAGTAACTTGTGCAGTATTCATGTGTTGTACATCATATAACGTCTCTATACGATCTTACACAGCTATACATACGAGGACACTCTGGTGAACTCTTCCAATTCTACCATCAACATCTCTCTATGTCTACAAGATTTTAAGAACCAAAAATTGTTTTCTAGAACGGCAAAAACTCGCCTGAGCATCAAC
Source organism: Mixophyes fleayi (assembly GCF_038048845.1). Lineage (NCBI taxonomy): Eukaryota > Metazoa > Chordata > Amphibia > Anura > Limnodynastidae > Mixophyes > Mixophyes fleayi. Next base: position 344,724,756 of record NC_134405.1, on the reverse strand, counting down.
CCCGGTGAGTGTTGTCATCAGCCTTAGTTGCATCTATGCATTATGTACATCGATTAGAATCTATCACCAATATCGAAAGTGAAAGGTCATAAATTGGGAACATTGCTCCAAAACAGGAGCATGGAACTGTTAAATAAATCCATTATTTTTAAAAAGAGCGACCTCCTTTAATTGCAGCCTACAGCGCCAATACACTGCAATCCTGACAGCCAATGAGATTCTTTCAGACATAATTGGCCACAAACTGATGTATGTTAGGGCCGATGGAGGCATTCTTGGTGCCCTAGATTCCCTCCCCCTTAGGCCCTTAGCCCCTCCCCCCCACACTTTTTACAATCCCTTGTATGGGGTAAGCTGTGAAGGCAGGATCCCGACTTCTGCCCCTCTCTGTTGTCACAATACAGTGCCACTCCCTAGTCTATCAATGACACGGTGGAGAAGCAAAAATATGGTGTATAGCCCGAGCTGATTACTGATAAATTAGGGGGACATCGGACTTGGGGTCCCTCTGCAAAAACAAGAGTCTGCACTAACCTATGATTAGCGGGGCTGGTTACATTATATCAGGGAGACCTGTAACATGTGACCTCCCCCCCCCCAATATAATGTGATACCAGCCCCATCCTGGTCAGTATGGGGTACAATTCCCAATGGACAGTCAGCCCACCCTTAGGACAAACCAGATCCATTCAGAGAAGCGGTGAGGCTCATACACCCCTTGGGTATTGGTGTCAGGACACTAGATTAAAGTGAGGAAATCATTAAGTACATTTGTAGCACTACAAGCACCAGCATGCCCACAGCTGATGGTATTATGGGAAATGGTGGAACCGCTATGGGGCACACAAGCGAGGGGTGCCCAGAAAGGCCAGGTCGCCCCAATCTCTCAGAGGCCCTGCTGTGCGGTACAATGGGCGGAGCATGTATGGGCACACAAGGAAGGTTAGCGTGACATCACCAAGCCTTTACCCAAATCTCGCTATGGGACCTAGCGATGCTCAGTTCCGCCCCTGATTACCGGTTCATTGGTCATCTAAGTGGGCAACTTATGAATGTCCCAACTAAACACTTCACCTATTATAAGTAGAAGCATCATGTAAATGTTGTGTCTGGTCTTTGAAGTGGGACTTTTCTCTGCTTGGTACCCAGAGTGTGAGAGAGACGCTGAACGCTCCAAGTGGATCTACGTTTTGTTGGGGAACCTGTTGCGCGGTGTGGGGGAGGCTCCAATACAACCGCTTGGGATATCGTATATCGATGACTATGCCGAGGAGAACAACGCCGCCTTCTACATCGGTAATGACTGTACTGTATCATTTCTATAACTATGCTCAGCCTGGGGGGGGGCAGCCAATCACAGTACAGGTGCTGTGGTTGATGCAGTGACAGACAGGAGGAGATAACCCGCCCCAATCCCACCAAATCCACCCACTTATACAAAACTCCACCCACTTCCATGTAAGCTCCACCCCATTCCCTTTTTTGTACAATCTGTAATGTATTTATATCCTCCAGATCTGACCACAGTATCCCAACTATATAACAACAAATAGCGGCATCACCACCTCTCTCTTTCTGCTAATAATTCTACTCCCTGTATAACCCATCACACGACTGACCCCCCATTGCTGTGTTACATTGTCTCCCGGCCTTTAAATCACAAAATTTCTGATTTAACTCCCTTCCCCATCCACTCTGAGCTCAGTGCGTCCCAGTGCGTCAGTAGGTCCCCGCCCACGGCGTGGGAGAGTTGTCTGCTCTTCTGGGGGTCCAGGTGGTCTCCCGAACAATCCAGGAGAGTAGGCACCATGCCAATATATTTTAGGCTTAGTTGGTCCTTTAATTAGTTCAGCCTGTCAACAGCAGTATCAGCTAATCAGTAATAATGTAGCCAACGGCAACAGTGACAAGACTGAGGGAGATTCAGCGCCTGCGGTACCTTTAGGCAAATAAGGCCGGGGCGCTAATGGATAAGGGGGAGCCTAAAACTGAATGAGTGACATAATATGGTGCTTTTAATGCCCCCTTGGCCCCCTAAACAGAGCACCGGTCGCTGACAGGGAGGAAAAGCAGCTTCTTACATGTGACGCTGTCGGCTGCTGGTCCTCACTGTCAGTTCTGGGCTTGGAGTGTAGCGCTATGATGTCACAGCCCAGTCTGAGAAGCAGAAGATGCTGCTCCTCCCATCTGCTGGGGGCGCTGCGGCCTCTGGGGGGTCGGTGCCTCTGGGGGTTAAGGCCGACACCTTGAGATTCCACTGGGGGGTACTGGGGAGTTATGCCAGGTGGATGGTGAGCATGGCTGAGTGGATCTGGGTATAGCCCAGCAGATTGTGGGTATGACTGGGTGGAACAAGTGATATGACCAAACATTTTCATAAACACATTTTGGGATATTTTACTGTATTATCTAAAATATATAACATATATATATTTCAGGAATTGTCCAGACTGCGGCTGTAATTGGGCCGATATTTGGGTTTCTGTTGGGATCATTATGTGCCTCATTATTCGTTGACATCGGAGCTGTGGATTTGGGTAAATAGAACTCTATATATTCTCTTCTTCTTTATATTGTACAACAGACAATTAATTATACTGTGAATTTATTCTCACTGTAACTTTGAGGTCCAATCAGGAATTATAATAATATTAATTTTTGTACATTATGTTTATAGAACAAAGTTATTTCTAACAGGGAGGGCTCAGAAATCTGTTACATGGGGGCATAGGAAAGAGTAATGTCGGTATCAGCGATTTCTCTGGTGGGAGATTCAATTAGCTGCCATGTGCCGCCGAACGTCACGGCCTTGTCCGACTGGGGACATTGCCAGCCATTATGGCAAGGTATCTCCAAGGTATCTCCGTGGAATGTTCCCCCTCTGTGTCAAGTTGTAGGATAATCCTGTATAATTGGGTCTGATCTCTGTCCTGTAATTGGCACTTGTCCCTTGATACATGTGTCCGCCATGTTTTCTCTCCAGACAGTGTGACGATTACTCCTGAAGATGAGCAGTGGGTAGGCACCTGGTGGCTCGGATACTTGGTAGCCGGTGTAATAAGTCTACTTGCCACTATCCCATTTTGGTTTCTACCAAAGGAGCAACCAAAACCTGACCATGGAAGGAATTCTTGTTCACCCTCTGAACAGTCCAAATTTATCCTCGTCGAAGAACTGAAAGACAGGAAGATTCACCAAGACCAGGAGCAACTACTAAAAATGGCCAAAGGTAGAAGAACAAAGTCTGGTTGGGATAAAAATTCCCTTTAAAATTCTATTAATGTAGAGTTTGAGATTGGTTGGCATCCGGTCATTTTTCTTGGCCAATCTTTTCTGAGTGCGCTCAGTCATGTTAGACCAGCGTTACTGATCTACCAATGACCCTCATCAGTGCGGTGGGTACGTTAAGTCATCGGCCAACCCAGGTATAACGGTGAACACAGAGCAGCCAGACGTACATTGCAATCTATATGAATTTTTGACCATACACATGGACAATTTTCTTACAGATGTGACCATTTAGTGATTGGACTGAAATACAGACTACACTTGTGGGTCACCAACTTAAGTTATTCCTTGTATAGACTGCAAAGATACATTGTATTCCCTGATACACAGACAGCCAATGAGAGAGGACTATTCACAACACACCTATCCACTCCCAGCTCAGATGTTAACTACTGGTATCAATATTCCACCTATTAATGACCTCTACACAACCTTCTATTAACCCCGCTCACCCCACCCCTGGCACCTATAAGGGACAGATATAGAAATCCTAAGACTGGAATGGGCACAGCTGGCAAACATGGTTTTAGGTAACAAGACAAACATTTTAGTGAATATACAATAAGAGGTAACTTTGGACACAAACAATGTCACAAACATTAAATGTCGGCAACATCTACATTTATATACTGTTTGTTAACCTTTAATTATATAGCGCCAGCATTTTGCGCCACTCTTTACTTTGCCTTACTTGTTCATTTCAGATTTTTTGCCGTCACTGAAAGAACTCCTTGGAAATCCGGTGTTTTTCTTGTACCTGTGTGGTAGCGTCTTTCAGTATAACTCCCTGGTCGGACTGGTCACATATAAACCTAAATACATTGAGCAGCAGTATGGGCAGACGTCGTCTATGACTAATTTTATCATTGGTGAGTTAGTCCCTGTGATTTACCAAGTCAATAGTACATTAAAAACACATTATTCTTAATTGTTTCAGAAATTTACTCAAGGTGAACAGACGGGTTATTTTCTGTCATTTTGCCATATTTAGACCAAGGGAAGGTTACGAGGGCTTTGAACAAGAGGATGAGTAACTGGACTCTGAAGTGTAGGTATTTGCAGATTGGTGCAGCGTATGTGGAACAGCAAGAGAAGAAGATCCGGCTAGTCACAGTACTAGTCACAGTACTCAGGATGGATTGGAGCGGGAGAGAACTGGGGAAGGGCAGGTGGAGGAGAAGGTTGTAATAGTCAGGGAAGGGCTGGCAAATTTTGGCCCAGGGGGCAACACTCGACTCTACAACCTATTTTAAAGGAAAAAAATGCAGGTGCCCCAGTGACCCAGTCCAAGGTTGCCCACTATGGAAGCGGCCTGAGGGGCAGATGCCCCCCTGTCCCCCAGCCCAGCCTGCCCCTGGCAAAAGTCCAGATGGAAGATAATGAAAGAACATAGGGAGAAGTGACCCGTCAGCTTAACTGTGTGAAGGTCGTTGGTCATTTTAGTGAGCGCAGTCTCAAGGGAGTGTAGAGGGCAGAAGCCCAATTGCAGAGGGCCGAGGACTGAGTAACAGGAGAGAAAGTGGGTGTATTACATTAAAATATAAAAAAGGTTAAAAGGGTAGAGGTATACATTACAATTGTGATATGAACAACGCAGCGTTCCCGTTTTCAAAGTTACAAAGAAATAATATTCACATATCATCTCTATCACCATTATTCAAATGTGAAATTGCTATTTTACCAGCACCCTGTTAAGTCATGAAATCACCACTAGATGTCAGCAGTTTACCATCTACAACAAGTTTTAACTGTGGAGGGGAGTACCAAAGTCTGCATCTTCTTTTGGGCAGAGTAGGGGTTTTTCTTTGTGGAACGCACGCTGTGCGCTCCTGTCCTTCATTACACTCCCACGTGTTATAATGGGATTTTGTCTTGTGGATATCAGATGAGATTGAAGGGGTGGGGGGGGAGGAATATTTAGGGGGCACTAACTATTTAGTTGGGAGTCAAAGAACATTTATCCCCTGTAAAAATTCTTGACACAAATGGGGATCAGACTTCATCCTCTGCAGTAATTTCAATAGGACACCTGTTGTGTCTTCCAGTCGCACATTATACGGGAAGAGGCGTCTCTAGACGCACTTCCATGATGTTAAATAAAACCAGTGATGTGTATAATAGTGACACATGTAATTAGACAGCTCTGATCACTCCCATCACTTATTTATTTATTACCATTTATTTCCATCGCTCCAGTCTACTCCGCAGAACGTTACTTTATCTGGAAGTAACCACAGTAATAAAACGAGACTTTGCATTAACATAGACAAAGTGGTAAGAAGGCGCTACATGCAAGCTTACAGTCTACAGGAAAATAGGGATTTGATACATGAGTTTAACGGGCAGATTTATCAAAGGGATGACCTTAATAAGTGCAGTCTCTGTGTGCTGGGAATGGAAGCGTGTGAGGCGAACGTGGGTAATTCTCTCATGAAACTTGTTATCACTGGTGGTCGCCCTTTATTGTGTAGGGTCAGTGAAAACATTTATTTTATTTATATAGATTATTTAATTAGTTCTCTTGTGATACGTGATAAATAAGCTCCGCTATGCGAATATTTAATGCCAGTTATAAGGATGTTATTACTGGTGCTAACGCCCTACATAAATACGGCAAAGCAAAATGTCCTATTACTGGCAAAGCACCCACTTTCTTTGGTAATAGAGCTTTTCCCCCATGGAGTTAAGTATTCAGTTTAAGGATAGAACCTAACTATTTATTAATGAGAAACACTGTATCCATGAGACTTGGGGGCACATCCGGGATATTTAGTGTAATAAATGATATATTTGTTCCTCTTGAACGTATCAGATGTTTCTGGTCATTGTGTCTCCTCAGGTCTCATTAACATCCCGGCCGTGGCCCTCGGGATCTTCTCTGGGGGGATCATTATAAAGAAATTTCAAATAAATATTCTGGGAGCAGCAAAACTTTTACTCTGTTCCTCAGTGATCGGATACCTGATATTCCTGTCTCTGTTTGCACTGGGATGTGACCGGTCCTCTGTGGCTGGACTGACCGTGTCCTATGAAGGGTATGTTCATTACACACGCATAGAGAACAAGGGGGATTACATCACGTATGTCTCAGTTATGTACAGACAGCCATATGTACATATACACGCATGTTTTCCATGGAGACATAGCCACGTCCCAGCTTTAGAAATCGTACATTTCGGGAGGTATGCATATATACACACATACCACACACATATACATACTTATATACACTATACCGCACACACATATCACACACATAGACATACTTTTATACAGTATACCGCACACACATACATACCACACAAATATACACATACATACCACACACACACATATAAATATCACCTACACATAGACACATACATACCAAACACACATATACATATCATGCAAACATTGACATATACACATATACACAGCCTCTCTCATGAGTTATCTGTGTAATGTAGCATCATCACATGTAAGGAATATATCAGTATACCATGTGATAGATGATCAATGACTAATACAGCAATATACTTAAAAATGTAGCATCATAATTTTAATATCTAATGTATTCTGTGTAACACACAGTTTTATCAGTGAGATATACTGGGTGCAGTTACTGTCACATAGTAACTGACCAATGGACAGACATTCCAGTGTATGATGACCACATGTAAGTAGACAGATGGTCCCTAGTGATGTACAGTTATGTACTATGTACAGATACAACTCTCCTTATCAGATTCTTAGACACATCCCCTTTATGTATTTATGAAGGTGAAGGAACATTATTAAAATTGTTCTAAGAATATGTTAATACTATGACTATACTGCATTTGTTTGTTTTTTTGAGAAGTGAGGATTTGTTATTTATTTTTAAAGTGGCTGAATTAGGATTCCGTATAAGGTTCAATAATATTGAAACTGAACAAACGGCCCTAATATAGAAGAAGTTGTTAGTTCCAGGTAAGAGGGAGAGATGGAGAAAGATGTGAAGAACAGATGTTAGATTACACTATAAGCCTCTATTATACCCCATATGCCCGGGTGTCACTGTCTGTGGGGTAAATAAATTATTTATCTCATCCAGTCACTATATGGTAATAAATAAGACCATTGAATTAATACAAAGTGTACATCTAAATGCTGGATAATGCATTGGAGCTGATGATATAACTAGTACGAAGATGAAAACCTGTGGATGAAAGAGACGATAAAGAGATTAGATCAATTCATCTACCTACTTGCCTGGTGTAGAGATAACTGAATGTACTCCTGTATAACTTTAACAATTCCATAATTCTAACACACTTGTAACAAACACTTTGAAGAAACACACACACTGCAACTAGATTGGCATCCTAAGTAACCAGCCCCTTAGTCTCCCAGGATAGAAGTTTCCCTCACAATATTCCCATTGTTTCCTCCGCTATTCTGCCAATAGCTGAGCTCTAACAGACAAGATGTGGGGCTGTAATACTGTTTCCCTGTAACATTAGAATTCATTGTGTTCTTACCCATCATCAGTGTGCAAGAGTCATAAACTATGCTGAGAAAGGGGGAGGGAATGAGTGCAGGAAACAGAGAATAGGGGAGGGATACAATCCTCTTATTTACACAATATTTACTAACCATTATTGGGAAACATTATGTTAAACTGCTGATTCATCCCTGTATTATCCTACAGCCCAGCACAAGATAAACCAACTTAAACCCCAAACATACATTGTTTGGTGTATTTATATTTCTACCATATTCAAATATTAATTGCTGCATATCATTAACATTATTAATTTTAAGTCCAATCTCTCTGAGAGGACATATAAACGTATAAACAAGAATTATCTGGTAATAAAATAATTTTTCTCCAGGACCTCAGATATTTCCTATGAAGACAACGCGGTCTCAGGATGTAATATTTGGTGCCAGTGTCCTAAGAATCACTGGGACCCGGTGTGTGGGGACAACGGTGTCACCTATTCCTCTGCCTGTTTCGCCGGCTGCCGATTGTCCAACGGGACAGGAAACATCGCGGTAAGTAGAATATCTGTAGGAGGAGCTACATATTAATGTAACAAGGGACACTAAGACTCTGGGGAGTGGGTAAAAGTTTCCTCTGACCAATGGGAGAGTTGGCTGGATTAGGGGTGTTCTTTGGTGAATATGGATAAGACACATGGGTTCAAAATGAGGGAGGAAGCATTTACAGGGATGGGACCTGCTTTGTGGGAGCACCACCATTTTCACCCCCCAAAAAATATTACTTCTGCACCACCTCTGAGGTCCTGGAGATCATCTCTTGTCCTTCTCCATAGAGCCTCTGAGTGCATGCTATAGATGTGTGATCTCAGCCCACAGGCATCCAGCTCACCGCTGTGTGTAATATATTACAGGTGTATTATAACTGCAGTTGTGTGATGCCATCGGCCTCACATCTCGGTGGAGGCTGGGCCTCTGCTGGTCCTTGCTCCAAAGGAAGAGATTGCTCCAGAATGTTCCTGTCCTTTGTGGTGATATCCGTGATTACCTCCTTCTGGTTGTCTTTCGGAGGGACCCCCGGATATATCCTGCTTCTAAGGTGACCCCCTCGGCTAAAGTGAGATGTCTGACTGTGCTGTATAGTAATACACAGATTTATAACTGGTGTTATTAATAAGTAGTGCAGTGGATACATATTGTGGTGGGGGGATAAGGGGACTATAATTACTGGGGCCTCAGCTGAGCAGAATGGGTAACAAAACTTCCTAACATGTATGACATAGTTACGTGAGCAATGACTTTTTGTCACCTATAATTGTATAATAAAATTAATACAGGTGTGGAAAGTCCTTTGTTCTCTCCCTCACGTAAATTAAATGGGGTGAAGCCAACAATGCTGTGTTTTCCTTGTGTTTGAAGCATTGTCCCGTGTGAAAAACGAGTAAAAGAATCGCCCCGTAAATGTGGTGTAAATGCAGAAATAAAATATATATGTATATGTATGTCATTAGTTGTTTCAGTCTGGAGAAATGTATGTATGTGTCTGGGAACATGTAATCTGTGTTATAACAGTCACGTCCTTTTTACACGTAATTATAATGTCATCTTTGGGGTTTTAGATATTGCCCTTTAATAGACATTACATTGCATCCCATTTACAGAAAAGTAGGGACAGTTGGGATCTATACAGTAAGAGATGTGTGGTATAAATATTATACTGAGTCCCCACGTACACAAGTCTGGTAGGAATTTTATTTTCTTTCCATCCACAGATGCACTAAACCTGAACTGAAGTCCTTTGCTCTGGGTATTTACACAGTGAGCATAAGGGTTCTAGGTAAGTAGGTGCTAGGTAAGTCCTCCCTGTTCCTCTGCAATGCTCAGTATATTAATCAGCACAGTATTACACAGAGGTTACATTGTATCATCTCCTCGTAATCAAACAATTGTATTTATTGGCTGACCTGCCCCAAACAGATAACAGCTAATGGCTGATTCAGAGCAGTTCCCCTGCGTATATGTGTGTGCAAAGCTGGACAGCCCCATCCAAGAACTGACTACTCCCCCATTTTGAGCCCCTCATCCCCTTTTCTCGTGATTAAATATAACATTTACTTGTTAGTTTTCTTATGAACTACAATGTCCAAACAGTTACTGCAACCTCCAAGCTGAGAGTAAAAGCATAATTCAAAAGCTTTGCACTGTAGTGTCAGTTAGTGAAAGTCGTCACATGTTCCCTATTTCTACACTTAGAAGATCATATAAATATCTCTGGTATAGAGACAATATCTCATATTGTAGCACCTCATTCTGCTCATCATCCGGAGCAGTCACTGACTTCTCAGTGATAACTGCAGACAGCAGCTCAGCTGTAAATAATCTGCGTTGTGTTTAGATGAAGGAAAATGGGACTAATGAGTGTTTGTTCCATACAGCCGGAGTTCCCGCCCCAATGTACTTAGGGGCTCTGATTGACAGCGTCTGTCTGAAGCGGAGCTGGAGACCGTGCGGTGGGAAAGGCTCCTGCAGATTATACAATACTGATGGGTTTCGGTAAGTGACCAGTAAACACATTTTACTTATTAAAGCCATTCCTGATTGTGGGGAATGTCTCAGCCATTTCTCATTATTAACTACTAGTTACTGCTGTATTTGTGCAATTAGCAAATATTACGTCAACTTCATGGACACCATGGGGTCTATTTACCAATGACCGCAGAATATGAATGAAACTTTTCAATCCTCATCGCATAGATAGGATTGAAAAGTTTCTCATATGTATTAAAAAATCAACACAGGAACAGCCGTTCCGATAAACAGCTGCTCCTGTGAAGATTAACACTTACCTGTCACTGAAGTCTTCTCTTCTCCTCCCTCTGCGGTGCTGCTCGCCCCTCTTTCAATCCCTGTGCTCATGCGATGACCAGTAAACTCGGGCATGCGCACAGAGATCCCTGTCTGATCATGTGATCCCTCCACACATGCGCTGTGCAGCTCTGCTCTTCGGAGCAGAGCTGTTTTCAGTGAAACTTTTCAATTATGGTAATGTACGCCAGCTTCAGATGGCGCCAGCTTCAGATGGCGTACATTACCATGATTGCAAACTAAGTATCAGTCATTGATACATAGCGTTACTGAGCACTTCCCATACACTGTTATGGGGGGCGCTCAGTAAGCCGATGAAACAAGCAAAGCAGCAGATATCTGAGATATCTGCTGCGATGCTGCAATAATACATAGTAATTTAGTGGTAAATCCCCGAAAACAGCAGTTTTCGGGGATTTACCTCTAAATTACAGGGGGGAGATCTTTGATAAATAGGCCCCCATGTGTAAGAAAATAGCGCACTAGGCGGTAAAGGATGTTTAAGGGAGACTGCTGTACACCCCATGTGGGGGGTCAGTTATCTCCCCTCTCCAGGCTTCACTAATCAGGGATTGGTTAACGTGATGTTCTGAGTGTGACCTGTATTTATGTAACAAAAATACAACTTTCCTCCCCACAGAAGCTCGGAATTCCAGCAGGATAAATGGTGGGTGAATAACGCTCTTCTCTTCCAGGTATATCTACCTTGGGATGACGCTGGCGCTGGGCGTTGGGTTCATCTGCCTGTGTTCGGCTGTGCTGTATATAATAAAGAAGAGATACGCCCTAAAAGAAAGCAATTCCCCCTGCACTGGGTGTAAGAGCTCAGCACCGCCCTCTAACCTTGTCCAGAATGTCCATCTATTGCAGACTACGTACTGGGCGCAGAAGGAGACTCACCTGTAACTTCACTGAGCAGCGCGGTCAGGAAAACCAGAATGTTGTGACTGTAAATATGTTTAATATTATTCTACACATGTGTCCTTCCTCCCGATCTTACTGGGAAACTGTATTGGCTAAAATACACACTGACACGTGGAAGAAGCCACGATGAAAGGTCTGTCGGTGTGCGCGGTGCAGGGAAGCGCGTCTAATGCAGTAAGAGGCATTGGTGACGGCCTAACCAGACCGCTGTCGTCATGACTGTCAGCACTGAATACATATTTCCAACCTCTTAACCTGGCCACTTACGTTCATACTGGACTACACATTCTTATATAACAAAGGGGAGAATAAGCCTAATACGACTAGTGTACAAGATAGAGGCTGCATGATAATTATTGGGTGATATTAGGAACGAGAGAGATGGAACATTCCTGTGTAAATTCTTCTCTGACATCTTAATAGCGCCTGCACCGTCATCAGTCAGCGCACAGGAGGATTGGTTACAGGACTGGGGCGTCCAGCGTGCCAGGATGGGATCACCTCTCCGGCAGTATTTAGCTATAGGTAATACTTGTTAATGACAACCTCAGATGGTGGTAACAACCAGAGACAAGTTCTGAAACGTTAAGCTTTTTGGAGATTGGTAAATAGTCCCCATTGAGAAGGACGGGGACTGCGGTACTCTGCATTAGTCTGCATGATGCAGGAAACATCTACGATATATCTCCTGCATTAATCTGGGTACACACTATTGAAAATCATTTCAAATGCGATTTCTGTAACGATTTTACCAACGACTGAAAGTCCCGATGAGCAGCCAATTCCCGTGTACATACCTACACAGCTTACCTTCAGATCTGTGATGGTCATCTCTCATAACTATCTGCTGAAAAGATCCTGACTCTATACAGATATCTGATTACACTGCTGGTCGTGAGTGTGTACACACTGCCATATGTGCCCGATATCGTTCAATTGTTGATGATGATTTTTAGGAAGTTTATAAAACCAAATCAAATGATACAATGTGTTTTGGTATGATAAAGCATGATCATGGGAGCGTACACACTGATGCGATATCTGACCAAACAGTTGTTTATGGTGTGATCTGCACAATAATTGCAGAGATGTATAACAAGTTTTACGCAGTTGTTACTAGCTCCATAACTTAGATTTGGCTTTAATATACCTATACAAGATTTAAGGCTTAGAAACTGTTGATAAAGAGGCTCCCAAGACGTCAGACAGAACAGTAACTATATTTGCGACATTATAACATCCAAGTGAGTTATGTTACATTGTATCACCGCTCAGAGATACTAGTTCCAGACTATAGAGACCATGATCAACATACAGGATCACGCCGTTATATGCAGCCAATAGAGCAATGTGAGTGAATGTGATAATATGAAACATCCCTATTACATTCTGTGATAATCTATGAATTAACTAATAATAAAATAGCATTTGATGATATGCGAATGTAATAATGTCCATCAGGCTGAAACATTGTAATCTGTGAATCTGCAGAAACAGTCTACACTATAATATATAACATTCTCATGACATAAATCGCTCTATATTAAGGGGGAACAGAAACAAAACACTTCAGTGTAATAATATTACTTACATTGTTATAACAGAACATATCATGTTACACGTCTTCTTCATACAGGGCAAGGTCGGTATTTGGGGGTTTGTCCGGTAACTTTGGCTGATGCAGATCTGACTCTGGGTAACATCCGCTGTTAGATGATAGGAACGTTTATACTGTATATATGTTGGGAAGTTACAAGAGACCTTTTATATTGTGTCACATTGTGTTATAGGTTATTGGTGAAGTCAGTTAGAAAATTATTTTTGTACCTATTTCTAGCAGGAAATGAGCAGGGTCAGTGCTGATTTTATTGTATTATTTTAGTTATTTTTTAGACATTTACATATTACCATTTTTATGTAGGTAAGAAGCTTTGTACCATAAACCAGAAATAAAAGTAATTTTCATTTTATTTATTTTTTGTTTTCATCTAGTCTCATTTTTACAATAATGGGATAAGATATGATTGATGAAAATGTGATATATAGGACATTTCCCAGGCTGAAGTAACACAACAAGTATATGAACATATCTCTCAGTAAGATGCAGTGACATGAAATAATCATTAAATAACCTATAAAGCTGCATTATCACCCAATCACCTAATTTTACCCACATGCACCCTCGTGGACACCTGGGGCTTCTCCACCTGTATCTCTCAAGTCTTCTGTGTTTTGGAATAGAGATCAGTGAAACCTTTTATTTTTGCACCTTAGAATAGCTGCAGAGAGGGTGGGTGTGAGCAGGAGGACCAATCAGAAGCTGCAGTGTCCATGTTTGGGGTTTTTGATCGGTTTCCTGCTATTCACAACCTCCGAGCCACAAGAAAAGTTCGCACCCAGCATACATCCAGGCAATCACCGATGTGTGTGGACTTCCCGTCAGTCTCAGTGGTATAAGGCAAATCGCTATTAAGCATCATTTAAACTTGAAAACCCTATCTGATATAGCAGCAACGACTTCCTGTCAAGTATACTAAAAAATCTTAATCTATGGGCGAGTGACTAATAATAAAGTGCCAATAAGTGTCTGCAAATCAATCTCAGACATCTATTTACAATACGGATGCTCAGGCTCATTCTTTTGAATATCGCGCCCCACGATCTTAGGCAATCTGAGCCAATCCAGCTCGGTACTTTCTCACGTCCTCGGAACTGAAATTGAGGCAAAACATCATCGGTGCATCGTCGGATCTCACGAGTTTTGGACTCCATAAGTACTGCCCTCCAAGGAGATCCGGCGCCCTTTCACAGACAGACAGAGAAGGGGTAGCAGCGTTCTTGGCCGTCTCCAGTAACATTGCTCAGTGTCATTACACAGACAGCAGTCTAAGGCTGTTCGCTTGTGAGGATTCTTCTAAGTGAGGATTTTTACAAGTGTATTTACATATTTAGTTAGTATAGTAAGAGATATACAAGAGGAGAACAGGAGGGGAACCTTCTACCTGCAAACACTGCTACATGAGGACAACATTCCACAATCAGCCCTGATCTCTGATATCCTCCACCACCTGGATTATCAGCTGCCTGGACTCTCCCTGCTGATTTGTTTCTTACACTTATTTTTGGCTGGTGCAGTTTTAATTAGGGATGTGCACCGGCGACTTTTGAGGTCTCGTGTTTTGTGTTTTGGATCCGGATTTTCGTTATTTTTGAGGTTCGGATTTGTCTCGCAAAACACTTGACGAAAGGTCTCGGTTCGGATTTAAGGTATTGGATTCGGATTTTTTTTGAAAAAAACATAAAAAGTTTAAAAATCAAGTTTTTGGGCTTATTTTCACTCCTAGGCTATTATTAACCTCAATAACATTCAATAACAAGCATTTCCACTAATTTACAGTGTATTCTGAACACCTCACAATATAGTTATTAGTCCAAAACGTTGCAACAAGGTATCTTTCTGGACTGCGTAGAGGAGTGGGTCACCACAATATCTTAAAAACCCTGAACTTTTATGATTCGCACCAATAATTGTACCTGGACTGCGTAGAGGAGTGGGTCACCACAATATCTTAAAAACCCTGAACTTTTATGATTCGCACCAATAATTGTACCTGGACTGCGTAGAGGAGTGGGTCACCACAATATCTTAAAAACCCTGAACTTTTATGATTCGCACCAATAATTGTACCTGGACTGCGTAGAGGAGTGGGTCACCACAATATCTTAAAAACCCTGAACTTTTATGATTCGCACCAATAATTGTACCTGGACTGCGTAGAGGAGTGGGTCACCACAATATATTAAAAACCCTGAACTTTTATGATTCGCACCAATAATTGTACCTGGACTGCGTAGAGGAGTGGGTCACCACAATATCTTAAAAACCCTGAACTTTTATGATTCGCACCAATAATTGTACCTGGACTGCGTAGAGGAGTGGGTCACCACAATATATTAAAAACCCTGAACTTTTATGATTCGCACCAATAATTGTACCTGGACTGCGTAGAGGAGTGGGTCACCACAATATCTTAAAAACCCTGAACTTTTATGATTCGCACCAATAATTGTACCTGGACTGCGTAGAGGAGTGGGTCACCACAATATCTTAAAAACCCTGAACTTTTATGATTCGCACCAATAATTGTACCTGGACTGCGTAGAGGAGTGGGTCACCACAATATCTTAAAAACCCTGAACTTTTATGATTCGCACCAATAATTGTACCTGGACTGCGTAGAGGAGTGGGTCACCACAATATATTAAAAACCCTGAACTTTTATGATTCGCACCAATAATTGTACCTGGACTGCGTAGAGGAGTGGGCACTGGGCACCACAATAAAATATATAAAAAACCTTCAACAGATCTGCATTACACTACACATACGGCTGCTCCTCCATCCTCTCCATCATATACATGTTGGAGTTTTAGCGTGTGACAACCTCTTGTTTTTGATAATGTCAGTGCATTTTGAATATTTTTCAATTTGCCCCACACCACTGAATGTACTTTATCTATGATACGCAATACGCATCTATCTATCTTGACTGCGTAGTGTGGTGGCCCCGGTACACAATTTGGTACCGAGGCCACAATATAATTAAAAAACCCTTCACGTGTCTGAATTCCACCAAACAAGTATCTGGACTGCATAGTGGGGTGGCCCCGGTACCCAATTTGATACCGGGGCCACAATACCTCCTCCAAACATGGTACAGACAATTCGTCATTGAGAGACCCCAGACAGACAGGGTCGAAGTGTTATTGTTTGACTTTGTAAACCCAAAAAAATGTCCCTGTTGCACATAGTCGTGCAATGAAGACTGACTTTTTCATTTAAAGGCACGATCTTTAAAGTGTAGTGTTTGTAAGTCTAAGTCATATTATACTTTTGCTAAAATTGGTTTATTTTGTTCCTCTTTATGGTAATTAATTAGTAATAGAATTAAAGTAGGAAATAGAATTAAAGTATGAAATAGAATTAAAGTAGGAAATAGAGTGGTATAGAGTTGTAGTGTGGTATAGATAGAGTGGTCCACACAATATAATAATAAAACCCTCAACTGGTCTGAATTCCACCAAACAAGTATCTTGACTGCGTAGTGTGGTGGCCCCGGTACACAATTTGGTACCGAGGCCACAATATAATTAAAAAACCCTCCACGTGTCTGAATTCCACCAAACAAGTATCTGGACTGCATAGTGGGGTGGCCCCGGTACCCAATTTGGTACCGGGGCCACAATACCTCCTCCAAACATGGTACAGACAATTCGTCATTGAGAGACCCCAGACAGACAGGGTCGAAGTGTTATTGTTTGACTTTGTAAACCCAAAAAAATGTCCCTGTTGCACATAGTCGTGCAATGAAGACTGACTTTTTCATTTAAAGGCACGATCTTTAAAGTGTAGTGTTTGTAAGTCTAAGTCATATTATACTTTTGGTAAAATTGGTTTATTTTGTTCCTCTTTATGGTAATTAATTAGTAATAGAATTAAAGTAGGAAATAGAATTAAAGTATGAAATAGAATTAAAGTAGGAAATAGAGTGGTATAGAGTTGTAGTGTGGTATAGATAGAGTGGTCCACACAATATAATAATAAAACCCTCAACTGGTCTGAATTCCACCAAACAAGTATCTGGACTGCGTAGTGGGGTGGCCCCGGTACACAATTTGGTACCGAGGCCACAATATAATTAAAAAATTGGGCATCAACTGTCACCGTTGTTTAATATCTGATACACCTAAATATGGACTGCACAGTGGAGTGGCCCCGGTAGTAAATTTGGTGCCGGGGCCACAATACCTCCTCCAACTTCCAAGTGTAGTGTTTATAAAGACACACAGCGTCGAAGTGTTATTATTAGTTGACTTTCTTAACCCTAAAATTGTCCCTGTTGCAAATATTCGTGCAATGGACAGTTACTTTTCTATTGAAAGACTCAAGCTTTCAAGTGTAGTGTTTATAAAATATAAACAACAATACAGTAGTTTTAGAGCACGTCAATACCTCTTGTTTTAAATTATGACACGGCATTTTACTTTTGGTTTAATTTCTTGAATTTTTTTACATTTGGTTTTACTTTTTGAACATGGCAAACGACTGTTGCTTGGTCATATAATGCAAAAAAAAAAGTTCCAAGATGGAATTGTCCTTGGGCCCTCACACCCACCCTTATGTTGTTGAAATAGGACATGCACACTTTAACAAACCAATCATTTCAGCGACAGGGCCTACCAAACAACTTTGGCTGAAATGATTGGTTTGTTTGGGCCCCCACACCAAAAAAGCTATTCATCTCTCCCTGTACAGACTAAACAGGCTCTACTGAGGCAAGATGTCGTCCTCATCCTCAACCTCTGATTCCTCTCCCCCTACAGTGTGTACTTCCTCCTCATCACACATTATCAATTCGTCCCCGCTGGACTCCACAACCACAGGTCCCTCTGTAGTATCTGGAGGGCAGTGCTGTACTTCATTGAGGAATTGATTATTCATTTTTATAAACATCATTTTTTCAACGTTGTGAGGAAGCAACCTCCTTCGCCGCTCACTGACCAGGTTCCCCGCTGCACTAAAAACTCTTTCCGAGTACACACTGGAGGGGGGACAACTCAGGTAAAATAGAGCCAGTTTGTACAGGGGCTTCCAAACTGCCTTTTTTTCCTGCCAGTAACAATATGGACTGTCTGACATGTCTACTTGGATGGTGTCAGCAAAGTAATCATCCACAATTTTTTCTATTGTGACAGCATCCAATGCAGCGACAGTAGACATGTCTGCAATGGTTGGCAGGTCCTTCAGTCCGGACCAGATGTTATCAGCATCCCCGCCAGCGCCTCTTTTGGGAAAACTGAGCTTTTTCCTCGCAGCCATAGATGTGGAAGAAAATGAGGGTGGAGCTGTTGGCATGTCACGGTCCTCTTCAGAGGACAATCTCCTGACCAGCAGGTCTTTGCACCGCTGTAGACTTGTGTCCGCCGGAAACAGAGACACAACATACGCTTTAAACCGAGGATCGAGCACGGTGGCCAGAATGTATTCCTCTGACTTTAAAAGAGTGACCACCCTCGGATCCTGGCAAAGCGTACGAAGGGCTACATCCACAAGAGCTACATGCTTGGTGTAATCGCAATGGCTTACCAGCTCCTCCCTCACTTTCTCCAGCTGCTTCTGCAACAGCCTGATCAGGGGAATGACCTGACTCAAGCTGGCAGTGTCGGAACTGACTTCTCGTGTGGCAAGTTCAAATGGCTGCAGAACCTTGCACAACACGGAAATCAGTCTCCACTGCGCTTGACTGAGGCGCATCCCCACTCCTTTGCCTATGTCGTAGGTGGCTGTGTAGGCCTGAATGGCCTTTTGCTGCTCCTCCATCCTCTGCAGCATATAGAGGGTGGAGTTCCAGCGCGTCACAACCTCTTGTTTGAGGTGATGGCAGGGCAGGTTCATGCTTTTTTGATGTGCCTCTAGTCTGCGGTAGGCACTGGCTGAATGCCGAAAGTGTCCAGCAATTTTGCGCGCCACCGCAAGCATCTCCTGCACACCCCTGTCACTCTTGAGGTAATGCTGCACCACCAAATTAATGGTGTGGGCAAAACATGGGACGTGCTGGAAATTGCCCATATTTAATGCCCGCACAATGTTACTGGCATTGTCTGACACCACAAATCCCCATGAGAGTCTAAGTGGGGTAAGCCACTGGGAGATAATTTCCCTCATTTTCTCTAATATGTTGTCAGCGTTGTGCCTCTTATTAAAGCCTGTAATGCACAATGTTGCCTGCCTTTGCATGAGCAGCCATTTTGTAGATGCTGCTACTGATGCAGCTGTTGCTGTTGCTGCGGAAGGGGATGCATCTACCCAGTGGGCTGTCACAGTCATATAGTCCTTCGTTTGCCCAGAACCACTTGTCCACATGTCCGTGGTTAAGTGGACAGTGGGTACAACCGCATTTTTAAGAGCACTGAGGACACTTGATCGTACTTCTCTGTACATTTTTGGTATCGCCTGCCTAGTGAAGTGGAATCTCGAGGGGATTTGGTACCGGGGACACAATACCTCCATCAACCCTCTAAATCCCACTCCACTGATGGCGGACACCGGGCGCACGTCTAACACCAACATTGCAGTTACAGCCGCAGTTATACGCTTTGCAATAGGGTGACTACTATCGTATATGGTGGTCATGGCAAACGACTGTTGGACGGTCAATTGTTTTGTGAAAGACTTAGCGGTCTTACGACTTCCCCTCTGGGAAGATGACCGACTAACAGCAGCAACAGCAGCAGTGGCAGTAGTAGGCGTACCGCTGCAGGATTCCTCGGATGAATCCCGTATTGAGGAGGACTCAGTCTGGCTGCTGACTTGGGCTGCAGGACTGAATCTGATGGAGATTGTGGAGGAAGTTGACGAGGAGGGTGTTGCTGGTGTGTATCCAACTGGACCACGGGATTTAGGTGTCCCTGTACCGATGAGGGTCCTAGCCCCAGTTCCTGAACTAACCACTGAACTATGAAGGTTATTCAGGTGACGTATAAGGGAGGATGTTCCTAGGTGGGCAAGATCCTTACCCCTGCTTATTTGAGCTTTACATAAGCTACATATTGCCATACATTGGTTGTCTGGATTTGGATAAAAATAACTCCAGACCGAAGAGGTGCATTTTTTGGTCTTCTGACCAGGCATGACGATGGGCTTTTTCATCCCATGGACATCAGCTGTTTCCCCCCCTGGTGCCTCATTTACAATAACCACATCACCATCCTCATCATCAAGTTCCTCCACAGCGCCAGCTACATCATCAATAGCCTCCTCCCGAGCCACCTCTTCCCGTACAGTGATGGGAAGGTCAGGCTTGACAACCACCAACACCCTTGGACTCGCCTTGGGGATTTGTGATAATTTCTCTTTAGAAGGCAGAGTTGTTTGCTGTTTTGTTGCTGACAGCATAACTCTCTTCAATTTTTTGTAGGGGGGGGGAGGAGGAGGAGGGCTAAGATCCGTGGGTGAAGCTGAACCACTAGTCATGAACACGGGCCAGGGCCTAAGCCGTTCCTTGCCACTCCGTGTCGTAAATGGCATATTGGCAACTTTACGTTTCTCCTCAGATGATTTTAAGTTTCTCTTTTTGCTACTTTTTCTTAACTTGGGCTTTTTGGATTTTACATGCCCGGTACTACGAGATTGGGCATCGGGCTTGGAAGACGACGTTGATGGCATTTCATCGTCTATGTCATGACTAGTGGCAGCAGCTTCAGCATTAGGAGGAAGTGGGTCTTGATCTTTCCCTACTTTATCCTCCAAATTTTTGGTCTCCATTATATGTAGCACAAGATACTGCAGAATGTGTGAACTTGGTAATATTGCAGTACCAAAGGACTTATACTGCTGGATTGGTTTTGCAAATTTGGTTATAATTATTATATTTTTTTTTTTTTTTAAATTTTTTATTTTTTTTTACTTTTTTTTTATTTTTAAAAAACTTGGGAATAGTGGGGAAATAACTATGCCCTTAGAAGCACAGAGCACAGGACACAGCACCACTGGACTGAACAGGACACGGCACAGGACCCAGCAGCACTACGGAACTCAGCAGGACAGAGCACAGGACACAGCACCACTGGACTGATACTGCAGAATGTGTGAACTTGGTAATATTGCAGTACCAATGGACTTATAAATTATAATGCTGGATTGGTTTTGCAAATTTGGTTATAATTATTATATATATTTTTTTTTTTTAAATTTTTTATTTTTTTTTACTTTTTTTTTATTTTTTAAAAACTTGGGAATAATGGGGAAATAACTATGCCCTTAGAAGCACAGAGCACAGGACACAGCACCACTGGACTGAACAGGACACGGCACAGGACCCAGCAGCACTACGGAACTCAGCAGGACAGAGCACAGGACACAGCACCACTGGACTGATACTGCAGAATGTGTAAACTTTGTAATATTGCAGTACCACTGGACTTTTACTGCTGAATGTGTGAACTTGGTAATATTGCAGTACCAATGGGCTTATACTGCAGGATTGGTTGTGCAAATTTTGTGGTAATTAAAAAATATTAAAGTAGTTTTTGGTATTTTTTAAAAAAACTTTTTTTTATTTTTTTAAACACAGGGGAATATTGGGGAAATAACTATGCCCTTAGAAGCACAGAGCACAGGACACAGCACCACTGGACTGAACAGGACACAGCACAGGACCCAGCAGCACCACTGACCTCAGAAGGACAGAGCACAGCACACAGCACCACTGGACTGATACTGCAGAACACAGCACAGCACAGCACAGCACAGCACAGCACAGCACAGCACAGAACTAAACAGCACAGAACTAAACAGCACAGAACTAAACAGCACAGAACTAAACAGCACAGAACTAAACAGCACAGAGGACCACCTAACACACCCTCCCTCTACCCTGATCAATGCCCGAGTGAAGATGGCGGCGACTAGCGGGGAATTTATAGGATCCGAGTATCGCGAGATCCGACAACGGGATTATGAGTCAGAGCCTCAGTTTCACTTTTGAATTTGGCGCCAATACCCGGATCTGTCTCGGATCCGACTCGGATCCGCAACGTTCGGGTGGGCTCGGATTTCATAAATCCGAGTGCGCTCATCCCTAGTTTTAATAGGACTTACTGATTCCACTTATGCTGATTGTTCTCCCACCTTTAAACCGCACTGTTGCTCAACTTAGCTTGAACTTTGAACTGGCTCCCTCTTGTCCTGTGGAATTACATAACCAGCTCAGTGCACCTTGTATTATGCCTTATGTTATACTATTGCCTTCCAATCATGCCTGATGTCATTGTCTAATATAACTGTTTTTCTAAACACACCCATCTGGTATCTCTGCTGTCCTTACTGCTTCCTATTCCCTGGCTCATACTTTACATCTCTTCTTCCTCTTTTCTCTCCTTCTACCGCTGCACTCTCTCACTTCACTAACCTTTCCTGCTCTCATCATTTCCTCACTTCACTTGTTCACCTGTCTATTCCACACCTTCTCTAGCTTTATCATGATTTTCTCCTCTCTCACTTCTGTCCTCTCCCTCTATCCCCCTGCTTCCCTTGTCCAACCTTTCCATATTCTTCCTCCTCCTCACTCCCCCCTCTCCCTTCCCATCCCCCTCCCTATTTCACTCCTCTCTTCTCTTCTGGGCCCCTAATCTGACTCGCTGCCCCCTCCACCATCTTTCCCTCTCTCCTCCCTTTCCCCACTCACACCCTTTCCCTCTTGTCCCTTTGCTGCTCTTCTCTCAGCGTCAGTCTGCTCCTACCCACCACCTCCCTCTCTTTCCCCCAGATAACCTATTCCCTCACGTCACTCTTTCCTTCTGCCTCCACTCCTCCCCTACCTCTTGCTCCCCTGCCCCTTGTCTCCTGTCTGCTGACAAATCCCTTTATTTCTGCTTCTCATCCAATTCCAACCCTCTCTTCCTGTCATGCCTCTCGCTCCATATCATGCTCATCCTTGAAGTCGAGTTCCCAACAATCTCATCCAGATCTCTCCTCCCTCTCTTCCTCTATCCTGTGGTCTCTGGAATCACAGGTCAGTCTGTAATAAATTGACCTCTTTATCTCTAGATCCTTCAACCTGCTTGCCATCACTGAAACCTGGCTATCCCCTGAGGACACTACCTCTCCAGCTGCTCTCTCTTTCAGGGACTTGTCCTTCTCCCACACACCCAGACCTGGGGAACAGCAAGGTGGTGGCATTGACATACTTCTCTCCTCCTGCTGCTCTTTTCGGGTTCTTCCCCCTGAACCCTCCCTCTCTTTTTCCTCCTTTGAGGTACACTCTATCCGCCTATTCCACCCAGTCCACCTCCATATTGCTGTTATCTACCGTCCTCTGGTCCTGTCTCTCAATTCCTTGATCACTTTGCCACCTGGCTTCCTCACTTTCTGTCCTCTGACCTTCCCTCCCTCATCTTTGGGGACTTTAATATTGGCGTTCCCCAAGGTTCTGTTCTTGGCCTCCTACTTTTCTCCCTCTACACCTTCCCTTTGGTGTCCTCATCCGCTCCTTTGGCCTCCAGTAGCACCTCTATGCTGATGATACGTAAATTTATCTTTCACCCCCTTACCTCTCCTCTTCCCTTTTGTCTCATGTCTCCTGCTGTCTCTCGGCCATCTCATCTTGGATGTCCCAACGCTTCCTTAAACTCAATATTTACAAGACTTAACTTATGGTCTTCCCCCTTCAGGGACTCTCCCACCTCCTTCCCTCTCTATTTCTGTTAATAACACTACACTCGTTTCTGTCCCTCAAGTCTGATGCCTTGGGGTCATCCTTGATTCCTCCCTCTCCTTCATGCCTCACATTCTGTCCCTCTCAAAATCCTGCTACTTCCACCTTCGGAATATATCCAAGGTACTCCCCTTTATCACCACGGAAGCCACGAAAGCCCTTGTTCACTCGCTTGTAATCTCTCACCTTGACTTCTGTAACCTCCTTCTCTCTGGCCTACCTGATTCTCACCTATTCTCAATGCTGCTGCCCGCCTCATTTTTCTCTCCCGCCGTCTAACTATGCCCCTCCAATAGTCATTATATTGGCTCCCCATGACTTACAGAATTAAATTTAAACTCCTCACCCTCACATTTAAAGCTCTTAATCAATCCTCCCCTCCCTACATCTCCAATATCATCTCTACCTACACTCATAGCCGCCCCCTCCGCTCCGCCTGTGACCACTGCCTCACTACTTCACTGGTCACCTCTTCCCACTCCCGTCTCCAGGACTTTGCCCAGGCTGCTCCCCAGCTGTGGAAAGATCTTCCACGTTCCAGTAGGTTAGCACCTGCTCTCAAAGGCTTCAAGCGTGCCCTTAATACTAATTTCTTTATTCAAGTCTGAGTCCTCCTCCTAACTTCTTTGTCCTGGCTCTCTCCCCAATTAGTACCACCCTATTTGTGTCTACCCCTTTCCTTTATAATGTAAGCTCTCAGGAGCAGGGCCCTCTTTCCTTGTGTGCTCCTTCTACTATTCCATCACCCTCTGTACCTCTTGGCCTGCTTCCATAGCCCTATTTTCTTAAGCTTTGGCCTACTTCTCACTGATATCTACCATCACTTTCACTCATTGTCCCAGAAAAAAATTGATTTGCATTACCATGTTACGTGCGTGTGTGTGTGTGTATATATTTATATATTTTGTTCTTTATGTATTATGTTGTGTCATGGGTCACTGTTTTCTGTATATGTCATGTACGGTGCTGCGGACCCTTTGTGGCGCCTTATAAATTAAAGATAATAATAATAATAATAATAATTGCTCACACAGAAACAGAAGTGTTAACAGTATTCCTGTCAGTCTCCAGTGCCAGATTCACCCCCAGCAGTAGCAGCAGCAGCGGGACTAACGCTCAAGAATTCTTCTGAGGAGTCCAGGATAATGGAGGAGTCATATAGCCTTAGCAACTTGGATGCAGGACTAACTCTGATCGCTACTGAGGATATTGATGATGAAGGTGTTGGGGTGTAGATTGCAAGTGCTGGGATCTAGCTGAGAGAAGGGAGCTGGTTGATACTGGGCTGCTTGTTGTTATTGTTTTAGCATAAGTTTATGATTTTCCCAAGAGCTTTCCATGAACTAGCTTCAAATGCAGTAACATGGATGAGGGTCCTAGATGGGTATGGTTATTACCTCTACTGACTGTGGCTTTACAAACACTACAAATGGCTAGACAACTGTGGATTTTTTGGTCTTATGCCCAGGCATGACAATGACCTTTTTCTTATTACTGGCAAGAACGGCTTCCACAGAACTTGCTACTGTAGAGTTCATTATCAGCACTGTTAGCTTAGCTGCCTTAAGCCCATTGTTATTTTGTTTTGTGGGGGCCCAAACAAACCATGAACTTCAGCCACAAAAGTGGCACTCCTTGCCACTGAAGTGCTTGCTTTATTAAGATCCAACATAAGGGTGGGTGAGAGGGCCCAAGGACAATTTCATGTTTCACCACTTTTCTTTTCTGCCACTGCTGTGTGGCAATGTTTCCTAGATGTGCTATGAACTGCCATTTGTTTGTGCTGTTGTTCTGTCGATTAGAGTGTAGCAGCTACAAGAAGAATACAATTTGCCCTGCCACCAACTGAAGCTAGAGGTTGTAACAAGTTGGAATTCCACCCTTTATGTGCTTCAGAGGATGGAGGATCAGCGAAAAGCCCTCAGTCTTAGAGTTCATTGGTTTGTTAAATTGTACCTGCTACCCCTCCTGTTTCTGTGTGAGTTTGTTAAACCTTTTTAACATATTTCCCAAGGACAATTCCATCTTGCACTGCTTGACATTTTGGCCTTGGTCTATCAGCTTGTGTAACAGTCCACCATTTAGGTCTCAACAGTATTATTAGGTCACCAGTTCACATGGTGGACAATATGATTAGGTAGTCTATTCAAATGTTGACAGTATTATTATAGGGCTAGGGATATGGTTAAGGACATGGATCGGGACAGGTCTAGGGATAGAGATACGGTTAGACTTAGGGATAATACTCCCTACATTTGAATTGTCAACCTAATAAATACTGTCTACATTGCAATTGATGTCCTAATAATACTGTCGATGTAATGAAATTGTCGACTTTATAATCTTGTCTACTCTGCTGCCCATCAGTCATATTATGTCAATCCAACATAAGGGTGGGTGGGAGGTCCAAAGGACAATTCCATCTTGCACTACTTTTCTTTTCTGCCACTCCTGTGTGGAAATATTTCCTAAATGTGTTATGAACTGTCGTGTGTTTGTGCTGTTACTAATCAACAGAGCAACTAGGTAGCTTGCTGCAGTCTTAGAGTTCATTGACAGCACTATTAGCTTAGTTGCCTTAAGACCGTTGTTAGCTTGTTTTGTGGGGGCCCAAACAAACCAAGCACTTCAGCCACAAAAGTGGCACTCCTTGTCGCTGAAGTGCTTGGTTTGTTAAACTGTGCATATCCTTCTAAAGATCCAACATAAGGGTGGGTGGGAGAGCCCAAGGACAGTTCCATCTTGCACCACTTTTCCTTTCAGCTACCGCTGTGTGACAATGTTACCTAGATGTGCTATAAACTGCCGTGTGCTTTGCAAAACTTAGCTTTTCCAAGAAACCCATTTGTGATGCAGATGAGTCAGCACAACATTTTGACATCTGGTCTGGTCTAAAAGAATTGTCCAAAATTCATGACACCTCTGCCGTAACTCCATCTGATCCTACTATCAACATCCAAAGGATGTTGGAGGATTATTTTAACGACAGCATAGAAATAGACACATCAGACAGTCCCTTTACATACTGGGAGCAAAAAAAGGCGATTTGGAGACCCATGTAGAAACTCTCTTTGCAATACCTAACCTGCCCAGCCTCCATTGTGTACTCAGAAAGAGTTTTCAGCACAACAGCGATTGGCATAGGAGACTACATCCTAAAAATGTGAAAAAGATTATGTTCATGTATCTGTGTAGAGAAACCCGTATAAGAATCCTAATCACAGCAATGGTCAATTTAACGTGATATACAAAAAAGGAAAAGAAAAAAAAAATTGATACTCAAAATTGAACCTACATGCGTTGGCAAAACCCAACAACTTAAAAATTCACAGAAAAATACCTGCATTGCTGTGTACACTATTGGCAAATGTGTGCAGCGGCCACTCGCTGGAGTGTGACAGTTATGTCCCAGCAGTCCTGACTTTCAGGACAGCGGGACAGTGACCTTGTTTTTAATTTTAATACATGATAAATGTATTTCGTTGCCAAGCTAGATTGTATTTGCATCACGCATGCGTAAATGAATAGTGTGTTATCAAAATAAGATAGTTATTGTGTGGAGTCATCTTAAGACACTGATGACTATCAGATTGCTTTATAATAAATATATTTATACTATGCTTAGATTAATGAAAGGATAATATTCACCTACAAGAACCAGGGCTACCATCAGAAATTGTGGGACCCAGAACAAATGAAAAGGGGCAATGCCCCCCCCCTTCCCGATGTATAGCGTGGAGCATGATACCACAACCCGATATCATGCAACACAGTAGTGCCCCCAATTCATATTATGCCACATAGTAGTACCCTCAATTTATATCATGCCACACATAAGTGCCCCCACTTATTATGGGTGGAGGTGTTTGAATAGTGCAGCACTAATCCTTGTCAGAACCAATGGCAGCTTCCTCATATAGTAATAGAGATGCTTACAGTGCTAGTCATCCTTCACATCTTTTATTAAAACTACTAAAATGTAAGTAAAAATAAAAATGGGTAAATATTTCCTGAACTCGCCACAAAGGACACCAGTATACAGAAGTATACATTTGCATCAATGTAAATACAATATTAGCCTAAAAAATACCATTGGTACGTGACATGCTCTAGCTCATCCACATAGAATACCTGTCCATATATCTGATAACAGCAGGGAGAAGGAAAGCAGCCGCTTCCCCTGTGTCTGTGTCTGCACTCGCCAGTATATTCATCAATCCTACAGGAGGCATCTGCATTTGGATAGGAGCTGGAACTTCATCATATCCAGCCCTTTTCAAGTTTGCACTGAGAGCTGGAGGAAACCCAAAGTGTTCAAATTCTAACCAAGCTGCTGTCTTAGATGGTCAATAAAATCAGAACATAATAAAATCATGTTCTGTCGCCCAGATCAGAGCACTCGGCTGGCAATTACAAGCCCCACCCCCATTGACAAGCCCCGCCCCCACTCGATCACTGGCTTCCAGCCCAACCCTACACGCACCTGGCGGCCACCGGCACCTCCCCACCCCGTCCCCGGGAGACAGCATTGTAAAAAGAGAGTGAAAAAAAATTGTGTGGAAAAAAAGAAAGGTCACTGTTCTGGAGTATGGCCCCCCTAGATAATTAGTACCCGACATCCCCCCCCACTCTCGGCGCCCCTGGATGTGGTTCTCTGTGGACACTTTGGCCCACCAAAAACGCTAGTTTATGGGCATACTGGCACAGTGCAGGCACTCGCATAACTCCAAAGATAATCCCATCTTGCACCACTTTTCTTTTCTGACACTGCCGACTGTTTGTGTCATTGCTCTGTCGCTTAGCATCCAGCCAGGTCGCTGCAGTCTTTGGTCGAAACTGTATGAAAATCATGTTGTGACCTGTGAGGTGGTTAAAATTGACTGCAAATGACTGAAAATGAGTGTTATTGAGGTTAATAATAATGTAGAAACAAGAAAATAGCCAATTTTTGTGATTTTAGCAATTTTTCACAAAAAATACAGATCCAAAACCAAAACACAGGAGTCAGGGAACGTCTCTAATTTACAAGCAGTTCGCTAATACCGGTGACCGTCACCATCATCATCTTCTACTAACTACTAACTGCCGCTGACCACCCACAAAAATAAAACAACTTTCTGTACCACATCTGCCTCTTTTATACAGTCTGAATCAGTCAGTAGATACATAAATGCGCCCTTATTATACTGGGTATACTTTAGAACGCCCGTCCCTTCCCCGTCACGCCTCTGCGGATGCAAGGAGTCGTAGGGGTCAAAATGTCACAAGTCTGCATACGTGGGCATTGTCAGGGCCGCCGAGAGGGGGGGGGAGCGGGTACATTTTACCCGGGCCCGGCCATGCCAGGGGGCCCGGGCCGGGCCCTTGCTGCTATTTTTTGTCTTTTTTTTTTTTTATTTTATTTTTTTGTATTTTGCGTATTTTTATTTTTTTTAAAAAAAAATTCCCGCGGGGTAGGGGGAGGGGGGGGGGGGGTGCGTTGGTGGGGGGAGCTATAAGAAATAAAAAAATAAAATAAAAATCAATACTCACGTGACCGCGGCGCCGCGTCCCTCCTCTCCTGTCTTCTCCATTCACACTGACTGTCGGGCGTGACGTCATCAAGTCACGCCCGGCAGTCAGTCAGTGAGGAGCGCCGCAGCCTGACAAGACCAAAGAAGAAGAAAGAAGAGAAGACAGAAGAGAAGAGAAGAAAAGAAAGAAGCTGACAAAAGGTAAGGAAAGAAACTGAGAGGCACAGAGGAGGAAAAGAGAGGGACAGAGGAGGAAAAGAGAGGCACAGAGGAGGAAAAGAGAGGCACAGAGGAGGAAAAGAGAGGCACAGAGGAGGAAAAGAGAGGGACAGAGGAGGAAAAGAGAGGCACAGAGGAGGAAAAGAGAGGGACAGAGGAGGAAAAGAGAGGCACAGAGGAGGAAAAGAGAGGCACAGAGGAGGAAAAGAGAGGCACAGAGGAGGAAAAGAGAGGCACAGAGGAGGAAAAGAGAGGCACAGGGGAGGAAAAGAGAGGCACAGAGGAGGAAAAGAGAGGCACAGAGGAGGAAAAGAGGGGCACAGAGGAGGAAAAGAGAGGCACAGAGGAGGAAAAGAGGGGCACAGAGGAGGAAAAGAGGGGCACAGAGGAGGAAAAGAGGGGCACAGAGGAGGAAAAGAGGGGCACAGAGGAGGAAAAGAGAGGCACAGAGGAGGAAAAGGGGGCACAGAGGAGGAAAAGAGAGGCACAGAGGAGGAAAAGAGAGGCACAGAGGAGGAAAAGAGAGGCACAGAGGAGGAAAACAGGGGCAGAGAGGCACAGAGGAGGAAAACAGCGGCAGAGAGGCACAGAGTTATAAAAAAAAGGGGCAAAGAGGCACAGAGTGAATAAAAAGGGGGGAAAGCAGCATGGAGGGCGCAGTGTAGTTGTGATGGGGCTTGTTGCAATGTAGTGTGTGTGCGGTAGGTGGTGGCTAATTAATGGGCGCTATTTTGTTTGTAGGGTGATGGTGAGGCAATTTAATAGTGGGGATTATTAATTTAAGATGGGGTGATTTGGGGCCTATTGAATGTGGAGGTGAGTTTGGGGAGGATGAGGTCTATTTATTAAATGTGACTATGAATTATTTAATGGCAGTGATGGTTGCGGGAAATAGGTATTGCTAGGCTGTTTGCATGACGGGAAATAGGTTTATTTATTACATGTGAATTCTATTATTTTAATGTTGGGGCTGGAGGAAGGCCTAATTATTAATCGTGGGTGCTATTGATTTAACGCTGCGTCTGACTGAAATTTTCTAAATGTAGCCATTTTTTTCCCAAATAGGTCCTTCTACATTCCAAGATCCAGGCAAGCCACAACTAAAGAAACCAGCAGCCTCGGGTGGAGAAAGTGAGAAGAACAGGTAGGACAGAGCAGCATAGTGTGTGAAATGTTGTGATTCTAGTAGGGACAATGCCAATGTTTGGTGAGCCCAGTGGGCGCAGGCCAAGACTGAACTGTTTGTGTACACACTGCATTCTTTGTATACTACACTGTGGTGCTGGATGTCTTAAAAGTCAGGAGTGCTTGGACATATGTGACGCTGTGGTGAATTCAGGACCTAGTGATTTTGATGTGCTAGCTATGCGCCCAACGGTGCATTGCCACGGCCCCAAATGTATGACCACATTCCCGAAAATTTTTGCACCGTCGTTAGGCTAGCCACGCCCCAATGGCGCATTGACACGCCCCTGAATGTATGACCAAACCCGCGTCGTGTTTTTTGCGCCGCCGTTAGGCGGCGCAAAAAATTTTTAGGGCTTACTCAACTATGGGGGGGCCCCATGAGTTTGTTGTACCCGGGCCCTGAATTCCTCTTGGCAGCCCTGGGCATTGTGAGATCACACAGTACAGATAAAGTACTCATTCTGAGTCATACACTAAATGTTAATGATGCCGAGCCCTTCCACTAAGACCTCATCTGGGGCTTCATACATGGACATCCTGCCTCTGATCACCGCTCTCTGAAGAAGGGAGCAGTAGCTCATGAAATGCAGTAGTATTATTATTGGAGGACTGTACACAGCACTAAAGGATCCAGACAGATGGAGATTCTTAAAAATAGGGTACACTCTTGCGCTAGGCTGGTGTAGGTGCAGGTGTGTGCGCGCTGCTAAATACGGGTTCCCCCACCTTGTTAAACTAGAATAAGGTAATACTTATCTTTGTGTAGTTGTGGAGCGCAGGAAATAAGAGGACAGCTGTGGTGTGGTTTCGCGGCTCTTGTCCTTGTAGTTTGATTGCTGTGGTGTGGACCTGGAATCAGGGTTCTCTTTAGGCATCGAGCTAGGGGAGAGGTAAGGTAGAGAGGTGAGTGCTAGGAGGGGTAATTTGATGTAGGTATCCGAGGTCTGTGGTGAAGAATAGTTATAGGGTGATGTAGGAGTGGTGGAGCTAGGGGGTTAATGTTGTAGGGGACAGGGGTAGAGTTGGAATAATATGTACAGAAGGGTGTGTTTGTTTTATGGTGTGATCAGACAGGAAGGTTGTGAGGGTAATGATTGGAGTAAAGTAGGGGAGATGGGGAGATAAGTGGGTAAGATAGGTTTGGGTAAGGATGTTCGGTACAAGTGGGTGGTGGATTGTGTTTGGAGTGTGTAGGTTAAAGTGTTATGTGTCTCGCAGGAGGTGAACGGATAGGGATTCTAGTATCATGGAAGTAGATGGATATCTTGTATAAGACATGTTAGTGGTGCAGTGGGATGGATAGAGGTGAAGGTTGAGAGTGTCTGAGAGGGCTGTGTGGACAAGGGGAGGGAGAACCGGGGGGGTGAGTAAGGACAAAAGGTATATGTCAGAGTAGATGGGGTCAGAGGAGTATGTGAACAGGGACAGATGAATAGGGGTGGGGGAGCAATCAAGAACAGATACGATATGTATCACAATGTGTGCACCATTAAAAATATGGTGGGAATTGTCTAAGGGCCTTAAGGATGTGGCCTAGACACCCAGTTGCAATCAGGTGGAAGCTAATGTATAAAGGGCTCACTGTGTATGTTCCCACAAACTTCACATCAACCTTAAACTTTAAACATTGCATGCAAATAAAGACGCGTAGACCTGGATAAGTTATTAAAAAATGCCAGGAATTTTATTGTAAGGATTCTATATTAACTAAAACCTATGGTGGCGGAGAAAGGGCACTGCGGAACAGCTCACGAGCTGATAGCACAAGATCACTTAGTGGACTGGCGCAAACCGCCGTGAGTCCTCAAATCACGGGGAACAAATCCCTACATACTTAGCGCTGAGTTGACGTCAGAGTGACTGCCCCTTACAACTCACACTGCCCTCCCTCACCGAGCCGAACAGGGACCCTCCTCACCGAAGGACCAAAAGGAGTTACTGATGCTTCAAAGGGGGCAGTGACCTACGACCAACTACCCGTGCGCCCATTAATCAGCCGCTGAACGCAGTGCCTTCCTACCCCACTTTAAAATACCCCACTAAAATTGAGGGATGGGAGGGTGGGATCTCGTGCTGCAAGTGAACACAAGCAGGAAGTGCAGCCTGCTATATTCTATCAAGGTCCCTCCCAGGTGAGCAACCATTGGCTGGAACCCACCCCATGATAAACTACACCAGGTAATTACTCAGCTTGTTACAAACCCTGTCGCCCTTTAAGTGCGTTCGTCCTAGAAGCCTCACTTGTCATTCTGAATGGCCAGGTTCAGGATGGAGCTATTTATGGAGAGTATGAAAGGACAAATAGAGGGATATCCTAGCACTCACCTTTCTACTTTACCTCTCCCCTAGCTTGATGTCTAAAGAGAACCCCAATTCCACCACCCCACCACAATAATCAAACTACAAGGACAAGAGCAGCGAAACCACACCATGTCCGCCCCCAACAGCCTGCGCTCCGCGACTACACAAAGATAAGATGGAGATTCTTCCCCAACCTGCAAATGGGGAGGAAACTGAAAGTCTTATACCAACCTATGATTTCTATCAGTTTGTGAGTGCAATCTTTAAACTGATGGTAAATGTGATTTTACAGTATTACACCTTGTTAGTATATGTTAGTAATCAGAATAAAATAATGTAGAAATCCTTTGAGATTTGTACGCTCATTCACAAGGCTTGGTTCAAGTGAGTACTCCATACTGCTGAACACTAATTAATAGGTTTTGTTTGGAACATACTGGTCCTGATGTGGAGAAAAGCAAAAAAAAGCAGCAAATTTGCACCTTGACAAAATCACGTTGCACTGAAAGATTTAGAGTTGGGAGGGGTCATGTTCTAAATTAACTCTAAATTGCAGTGTATAAATAGGGACACCCAGTATCTGTGTGCTACATGCAAAAGCAGTCAGTATTTTCCGTGCATGCCAAAAAAAAAAAATGAATTAATTTGCACCCCCTACATTGGAACATGGATTGCCCAGGAGCAAATTTACTCCTTTTTTTGCTTTGCTCCTAACTCAGCATCAGACCCAGCATGAGGCTCTCTCATACCTTGAAACATAGGAGAATTGAAGGGACCAGACAGCTCCTCACATTATGTGTATAATCCATATGTATTAGGTGGGAAGTACAATTTTATTATTGATTCCACAAGATGCCACTAATATTGGTTCTCTTTTATCGGTCCTGACCTGCGCTCAGGAACTCTACATTTATTTGTTACAGGAATACTGGGACTTGTAGTACCCCAGTTACTAGAGAAGCACATATTGTCTAATACAATAATGCAAGATTAGAGGAAAAATTTACAACTACATTACTAACAAATAATTGAAGAATAATCATTGGACATTAGATTTACATAAATATATTGTTTCGATTTTAACAAATGACTTTATAAATGATATATATTTACCATGTCAGGAAAACACACATTGGACAATGTTGGACATAAAACACAGCTGCTGGAACACGGAATGTAGAAGATTATACACTTATTACTTGTACCAGGCTCATATTCCTCATATACATATACACAGCTGCTGGAACACTGATGGCCTGATTCAAGAAGGCACGGAAAATGTATTGTGCAGATTTTTTTTTAAACACACATGTAAGGAATATACGCTGTTTATTTTTAAAAAAAAAAAAATCACATGAAACATTTAGCAGGATGTTGTTAATGTCTACAGTACATAAAATACATTTTTACAGTTGCTCCTTGTCATGAACACCCAGCCTGTCCCAGATACAGCAATCTGGGCAGCTGGCCGTGACTGGTGTTACCTTAGTTAATTAACAATGAATACACCTTTTCTGCCACCACAAAGGATTTATTATGGTGTACTTACGTTCACCAGAACCACTTATTAATCTTTCACACTTAAATCACATACACATGTAACATGCGCCTCCCTGGGCTTCGTACGTTCACAAAGAATCACGGAGAGTGCGCTAGATAAAATATGTTTAATCTGAACAATGTTTCCAAGGTTTATTTACAAGTACAAAAGATTGATCGATATGGTGCTTCACTCAGTGTACCGCCTAGTACATGTAATGGAGCATCCACTTCTCTCCATACAATGGCATGATATTATATACAAAAAACACATATACAATGGGCGCGCACCTTTTTCACATATATAAAGTTGATGAATTCTTTATAAATTCTCTCCCAAGTCACTCTCTCAGATGGGATAGCGATCTATCTATATCTCCTGGCTCATATGATCTGATGGCAAGACTCATAAAAAACAAAAAACAAAAAACAAATGGAGAAAAAATTGTGTAATATATTCAAAAACATAAGATAGATAGTCCAAATAGTTCCCAGAAAGATATAGCTCTTCCACCCTGTGATGGATAGACGAAATCACACAAAAGATACTCGTGGTAAATTCACATATCCCCCCAAAGGATGTATGCTTACGATCTCCTCAATGTAATCAAGCCTCTCAAAATATCCTACACAGATTTCTCCTCCACATCGATTTCACGGAGGTGTTCCTCAATATATGTAGCAAAACAAGAAATTCAACAAACTCTGGTGCATTACCAAAAAAACACCAAATTTATTAAAAAAACATATATCTCGTGCTGCAGAGACATCATGTCAATAATGAAAAATCAAAACAAAATCTCTCTGAGGAGATAGTAATATAGAAACTCATACCAGATTTCTCTAGGATGATCGCATGTATAAAGCATCTGGAGATAAAATCCGATCCCCAGGATCAAGAGGTCCCGCTCACACCTAACAGACCAACGCGTTTCAACTCAAAACAAGAGTCTTTATCAAGGTCATAAAATGTACATAAAATAATTTTTTACAGTTGCTCCTTGTCACGAACACCCAGCCTGTCCCAGATACAGCAATCTGAACAGCTGGCCGTGACTAGTGTTACCTTAGTTACTTAACAATGGATACACCTTTTCTACCAACACAAAGGATTTATTATGGTGTCCTTAAGTTCACCAGAACCACTTATTAATGTTTCACACTTAAATCACATACACATGTAGCATGAGCCTCCCTGGGCTTCGTACGTTCACAAAGAATCACGGAGAGTACGCTAGATAAAATATGTTTAATCTGAACAATGTTTCCAAGGTTTATTTACAAAAAGGTAATAAACAGACATACAATAGGTTGCACAAATGAGTTTCAGAAAATAAAATAGGAAATAAAATCAGAATCCCTACTTACAAGTTTAGGAATTGGCGTGTGAGGAGTACACATTTAGAAGAATGGCACATTTCAGTTGTGGTAGACCCTCCTCAAAAAAATGGACAATCTGATGTCTGAAACAAGGGATTTTTAAGCAATTTCTTGTTGGCTCTTTAACCCCTACCTTAGGAATATTAATTTTCACCTAAGTTAGATGGATGCCCAAAATGACACAGGGCTTTCGAAGTAAATTATGGATGTCCTGAGACCTAGCATTTATACACGGTGAGAAATACCTTGAATTCTCACTTAATTCTGCTTAAGTAGTTTACAACTTTGGGTTTCAAACTCCTCTGAAATCCTATCTCTCCCTGGTCTGGCTACTTTTAAAAGACCATTGACACTTGCCTAGGTAAGACTAAGGTCAGTTAACAAAATACACTTAGAAAGGTTACATAAAATATTCACAATATTATACATAGATTCAACAGAAAATAACAATCAGTCATTAGATATACTACATTTCATCACACTCCTGATTGAAGTCATGTTATATCATGCATACACAGCTGTCATCACTAGTAATCTGCACTTACACCTAACCTGAAGCTGGAATCGGGCATTTGTACATGTGCTGAGAGCCCCTTTCCCTCCCCGTTCCATCCCTGAAATTGTAGCTGTCGTAAGTTTCCTATGTGCTTGAAGGTGAATTGGAAGCTGCTGCGTATGATCAGGTTCTGGGCATATACAGATTAATTGTGCACATTAATCGCAAGGAATCGCCAGTTACACTCCTTATTGGCCCTGAATCAGATTCCCCTCCCTGTGATGTCACTAAGTAGATTTCTAATATCTCTTTACTCCCCCAGATATCTTTATACAACCTCCTCCTACACATAATGCAGCATGAAGGGGCTCAGTGAAGGTGGCAGTGACGGTGTGTAAGTGTCTGATCGGGTCACACAGAGAATATAAGGACAGCTGTCCAGCCTTATAATCCAGATATATCCTCACTCTATCACAGGGAATATCGTCAGGTAACCAGATCACTTTACTGTCATGTCTCACTGTATACTCATTATAATCTCTACACAAACACCAGGACTTGTTATTATCTCCAATGAGTGATTCATATCCTGCCCTGTCTATACTGGGATAACACATCCCTATGCGCCAGCTCACTGATTTACTGACATCCACTTCCCAGTAATGTCGCCCTGAGAAAAATCTCCAGCTGCTTATTACCTGAGGATAAGACTGAAATCTGTTTGGTGTTTGTGGACGATTCTGGTTTATATCTGACCTGGATGCAGCTTTCCTGTCGCCTGATATATGCATGCAATTAGAAGCTGTGTTTATATTCAGTAATATCTTTGTAGCTTCCTTTACATAAACCCATATATTTATACCTGTTATTATATCAGATAATGTGTGCAATTTCCCTGAGATGAGACCCACATCCAGGTCTCTTACATCATGGACCTGGTCATCATGTCTCTCTCTGTCCTCAGTATCACACAAGTCACCTGTGTCTGGTTCCTGTAAGACAGTCACTGGATCAGACATGTTACACAGCTCCTCAATGTGACGCATCTTCCTGGACAGCTCGTCCTTCTTTATTTCCAGCTGCTGGATCAAATCAGAGACTGAGAGTGAAACGCTCTCTTCCTGTCTGGAGATCTCACTTAGGACTCTCTTCTCTAGGTATTCCAGCTGTCTCCTGATGTCTCTAAACAGGGCAGTGACTCTCTCTGTTACAGCAGCTGCTTTTTCCTGGTTGTCTCTCCTGCGCTCCTGCAGACTCTGGACTCTTTTCTCAGTCTCCTCTCTCTTTGTGGTCAGTTTCTGCAGAACATTTCTCAGTTTCTCCTTCTTCTTCTCAGAGACCTCATCCAGCATCTCTACCAGGTGTCCCCGATGTTCTCCGGCCAAACTGCAGGAAACACAGATACAGGCAGCGTCCTCAGAGCAGTAATACTTCAAAATCTCATCATGGATGGAACATTTTCTCTTCTGCAAGGAAGTGGTGGGATCAATTAAGACATGTTCTGCTGACTTGTTGTGTGTCTTACAATGTATATCACAGAGAGAAGCTTCACACCTGAGGCAGGTTTTAAGAGCAGGTACTGGAGAGTGGACACAATAACTGCAGATTATCTCAGTTTCCTCCTCTGGAATAGAACGGACACGTTCTGCTATGCTGCACAGCTTCCTGTTTTTCTCCAGAACAGGACGATCCTGAAACTCTGCTCTGCATTCAGGACAGGTATAAACTCCAGACCCCTCCTGTGTATCCAGCACACGATCAATACAGACCAGGCAGAAGTTGTGTCCACATCTCAGTGTTACAGGATCTGTATAAATGTTCAGGCAGATGGAACAGTCCAGCTCCTGTCTCAGATCAGCAGACGCCATCGCTGACAGCAGAAGAGAGAAATGAAAGTGGACTCTGACACTCAGACACCAGTGTGTGTGTTTCACATTCTCCACACAGGGTGAGGCTGAGCTTGTTACTCACATTATATCTATAGGCTCAGTTATACTAAGGGTCACTCCTAATACATGCAGGCAAGTGACGCTGTGACAGAGGTGTGAGAGCAGAATACAGTACTATATCTATATACAGACCAGACATACACGCACAGTGTGTGCACAATGCAGAAAGATTATCTCCCTGCAGTGTCGGACTGGGGCATGAAGGGCCCACCGGGGGACTGCAATGCTAGGGGCCCACCAGAGGGGATGTGGTCAGCCATCAGAGGCGGGACCAGACACTAGAGGGGGAGTGGTCAGTCCACGAAGGACAGCTAGCACCATATTGTAGTATCTAAAGAATGCAGTGTGTGTATAAATAATACACAGTCTTGACCTGCCCCTTAGATTGGGCAGAACAGTCACCAAAAATCAGGATTGTCCCACTAGACCAGGCTTGGCTAACCTGTGACACTCCAGGTGTTGTGAAACTACAAGCCCCAGCATGCTTTGCCAATATATAGCAGCTTATTGCTGGAAGGGTATGCTGGGACTTGTAGTTTCACAACAAATGGAGTACCACAGGTTAGCCAAACCTGCACTAGACTCAGAACATTTGACAGACTGTCCTACCTGTTGTTGTCACTTTTACCACCTGTGGCTGCTGGCTTCTTTAATTGCGGCTTGTCTGGATCCTGGAATGTTGAGGGCCCTATTTGAAAAAAATAATGGGTACATTTAGAAACGCCAGCCATCCCTGCCATTAAATCAACAGCACCCACATTTAATAATTAGGCCTCTCTCCAGCCTCAACATTAAAGTAATAGTGCTCACATTTGATAAATAGATCTATTTCCCTCCAACCGACCCCAACATCAAATAGTATTCCCATTTAATAAATAAACCTATTACCCTCCCTCCAAACAGCCCCAGCAATAAATTAATAGCATTTATGTTTAATACAGCCATTTCCCATGACCATTCCCAGCATTAAATAATTAATATTCACATTTAATAGATAGCCCTCCTCCCCACACTCAGCCCCAGCATTAAATTAAAGGTCCCATCACCCCCTCCCTATAGTGTTCTCTGTACAGCCCCCCTCTCTATAGTTTAACATAGGCAGGCCACCCTGATTATAGTTCAGCATAGGCAGCTCCCCCCTCACTATAGATAGGCAGCCCCCCTATGCCACATAGTAGTGCCCCCAAACAATATTACACCACACAGTAGTGCCCCCCACACAGTAGTACCCGAAATTCACATATGCCACGCAATAGTGTCCCCAATTCACACACATATATATACACATGTACATATATATGTCTCATGCTGCAATTAAAAGATATATCCACTAATATTAAATAAAATAAAAACTACTTACCCATATTTTGATTGCTCCAGCCTCTCTGGTCCTTAGTCCTTCAGCGGCGGCGGGAGCATAAGACAGTCAGCTAAAAAGGGTTGTAGGGATAACAGCACTGCTCTAAAAAAAATGTGTAAAGCTGCCAAAGTGGGTCTGAGCGGGACAAATTCCAAAACTGCCCAGTATAGACCAGTAAAGACACAATATTGACCCACGGCGCTAGAAATAACAGCAACAAGATGGAAATGAAATGCAACAAATAACCAAAACAGGTGGTAGTATACAAACAGAAGGCACTTATGTAAATAACCAGAAGGATTTATTAGGCTTGGTACAAAAAATAGGGAAAATGAAGATGTCCCAGGGGTTACATATAAAAATAAAAAATATAAAGTATAGGGGTAAACAATATAAATAAATCCAGAGTATGTATGTCAAGAAGAATCCGAGAAGAATCCAAGTAGGTTCAAGTGGCTATATCATATACACTGTAATAGCACAGAAAGAAAGTAAAAATATATGCTGATAAAAATCACACTTCAAGCGATAAAAATGTAGGGGTAAAAATTGTACCTATATAAAAATGTCCCACTGGGTCCTTCACACGGGTGTCAGAGTCCGTGGAGCCTTCCAGGGCTGCAAACAAGGGCTTTCTCCTTCCGGAGACGGTGCACCGCTGACAGTAGCTAGTTCCAGTGAGATCACCTGCATTTCCTGTACCTTGGAACGCAAGCCTGCGTTCCAAGTGCCGCACTTCCGGTTTCGGGCAGCCGGAACTTGCAGCAGCGCTATAGATCCAGAGAATACATAAAAAATGTATCAGCTGACAGGAGGAGTCACATGATCGCAGCTGTGATCATATTTGAAAGATGACTGGCTGTCACTGGCAGCCAGTCATCTGCAGCAGCAGGGACGCCGAGGAGGACAGCGGGGACGCCGAGGAGGACACCGCCCCCCAGGTGAGCTGGACGGGCTCTGCCCACTTCTAGAAGGGGGTGTGGCCGTAAGACAGCGGGGCCTACCGGTGATTTTTTCCGGTATCCCGGTGGGCCAGTCCGAAGCTGCCTCCCTGTTACACAGTGTTACATTATCAGGTGAAACAGACCCCAGGAAGTGTAGACACTGCTATGAGAAACTAATTCCTTCAATCATATTTCATCTCCTGTAGCATAAAAGGCAATTTACTGTGACCATTGAATACCCCAGCCCAGGTATGGTTTCTTATATGTTCTATGCTGCAGTTAGAAGTAATAAAAAATAAATAAATATATATATAGCCGCAAAAAGGGCAGTTTGCCACTGATTGTTAAAAGAGAGACTGATAGTCGTTATAGGAGTCAGCAGGTTCCTGTTGCGGACAGAGTTAATCCTTCACACTTAGGGGCCTATTTATCACACATTCCCCCGTGTTAAATCCCTGAAAACAACAGTTTTTGGGGCTTTACCGTGAAATTACTATGTATTATTGTAGCATCACAGCAGATATCTCAGATATCTGCTGCTTTACATTTCTCATCCTTTTACTGAGCACTCCCCATAACAGTGTATGGGAAGGAAGTGCTCAGAACTGCTATGTATTAAAGTCTACCTAGAGAAATGTTTCTCTTTTTCTACATGTTAATGTACGTCATCTGAAGCTGGTGCCATCTGAAGCTGGTGCCATCTGAAGCTGGAGCCATCTGAAGCTGGTGCCATCTGAAGCTGGTGCCATCTGAAGCTGGAGCCATCTGAAGCTGGAGCCATCTGAAGCTGGAGCCATCTGAAACTGGAGCCATCTGAAGCTGGCGTACATTAACATATCTGAAATCTTTCGTGGCTGTCAGCTCTGCTCTGAAGAGCATGTGTGGAGGGATCATGTGATCCCTCACTGTCAATCATCCTGCAGTTTGCCGGCCAGGATGTTACTGCGCATGCACCAAGTTTTCGGTCGGTACATGCGCACTAACAAAAAGAAGAAAGAAAAAAAAGAAAAAAGAAAAAAAATAGCTCACCGCCGCTTTCAAAAGTGAGAAAAGACTGCGATGATCAGGTGAGTCACTTCTCAGGGACGGCAGGTTATCGGCACTGAGAAGTTTTTTAATACATAGCCGATACTTTTCAATCCTTATCAAGGAGACACAGATTGAAAAGCATCAAGTGAAAAAACCGAAGGGTCATAAATAGACCCCTTAGATCACAGCCGGAGCACATGGGTGTGACTAATTTCTGGTTTAGGTAGTTCATACTGGGGAGGAAACATAAATAGCTAGATTTGTGTTGTGAGCGGGGGCAACCAACGCTGAACTAGTTGGCCAGTGGCTACTGAGTTGACCGAGTGTTTAGCCAGAAGTAGGGTTGCGGGAAACTGTAAATACTTTTGTTTGTTTGATGCTCAAACTACACCTCTTGCTGTCTGTACTATCCTTACATTCCTGAATAAAGTGCAGCAAAGTGGTTCAGCAAATCTGCGTGAGCATAATCTGATGTGAGTGAGTTATCTCTATAGCTGTGGAATTGGTAGTGCTATATAAATAAATGATGATGATAATTAGAAAATAAAATTAATGTAGGTGTGGAAATTCCTTTTTTCCCTAAATTGAATGGGGTGAAACTAAAAATGCTGCATTTTCCTTGTGTTTGAAGCATTATCAGTTGTGAAAAAGGGTAATAGAATTGCCCCGTAATTGCAGACGTGACAAATGTATGTATGTCATTAGTTTTTTCAGTCTGGAGAACTGCATGTATGTGTCTGGGAACGTTACATTATAAAGCCCATAGAATAGTAATAGATACTGACAATTGCATCCAGTGTCGGACTGGGGCATGAAGGGCCCACCGGGGGAATTCAGTGATAGGGGCCCACTATATTGGGGTGTGGCCAACTTTAGGAGTGGGTGTGGCCAGTAAAGGGGGTGTGGTCAGGCTATGGAGGACAACTTATAGCACTATTTTAAATGTGCACCTTTTGCATTAGACCCTGCCCATTCTACTGGTAGGGAACTACATGGGACCCATTAATAAAACACTTGTGGTTTGGAAGAAACTCCAGTACCAGCTCCTGTCGTCTCCTAATGCACCAAGACAGTTACTTATGATAAGTGCATCATTTGGTTACCTCCAACCCTCGCCTCATATGTTGTTATTGCCCATCATGTATTGAGCTTATTAAAAGCCATTACAAGGGCTACACAAACCAAATAATAACATCATCAATTAGAAGACATAAACTGCACAATTAATTTTTTAGTACAATGGTTACCAACCTGTTGTTGCTGTGACATGTCCTGGAATAAAAGTCAATTCATAAAAAAACAAGTGATTGTAATTCTCAACTAATCTCAGTGAAATCCATCTAATTTCATTTTAAATACGGTTGATATATGCCTATAATACTTTCACTATATCACCCCTAAATTCTAAACAGGACAACCATCAAAAAGAATGCACAATAGGCAAAAGGAAAAATATATAAATATAATTATGTTCTCCTATGCATGTGCCTTTCTACACTAACATACAATATAGACCAACATATTATACAACCCTGAATGATTATATTTTCAACTGGATGCAATTGGAATACTAGACTACATGAAAAGCACCCTTCATTTGCCAGATCTTGTATACACAGTCTGATTATTAAAATGACTCTTTGTTATAATTATTTTTTAAGGACTCTTACAGAATATGCCACTCGTCAAAGACCATACACACAGCATCAGTGCTACTACGGTTGCGTACTTCACCAATGAATGCTTGTTGAGAAGGGAAATTTTAAAAAACAAAAAAATGAACAGAATACAGCCCATCCAAAGCCTGTCACATTTATTCCATATATGCTGGTATGCTGCCAGTGTTGTATGAAAGAGAATATAAATATCAAAGGACGGGCGCAAATGGGGGAAGGGTAAAGAAACACAAGGATTGGGTCAATGAATAAGTCAAGGGGAAAACGGTCCCAAAGTCATTAAAGGATGTTGGTCTTCTAGTTCCACCTATACCGATGTCCCAGATGGTAAACTTACATCAATGTGACCTTTTCTATTCCATACAGTATTTGAATAATGTGTCCTCTTGCTTCAAAAAGCACCACCACGATGTACTTTTACTCCCCTCTAAACCTGTTTCTTCTCCTCACCAGAGTGCACATATGGGAGACCAGGGAGAGAACAGAGAAAGATCTCATGGTGTTTTACGTTCTCTATTTATTAAGTTAAAACATGGGGTTAAAAACACTCACATTTTGTATGTTAAAAAGGTATCTTTCAGTCCATATGTTTCCTCGATCAAACGGCAGTATCCAGCTTCTGTATCCCAGCCACGATCAAACTGGCTGGGCTTCAGATAACCCGGGGAAACTCTGCAGCGTCAGAGGGGGCGTGGTCTATTGCGTCCAGTGTTGCATGAACCTATGATGACCAAACTGACCTTGGATCAGTATGTTGATATCAGGACGTCCTCCTCCCCTGCTCAAACTGCTGAAAAACACACTACCGCGCCTGGGCTCTCTGCATCTGCGCGGTAGTGTGGTTACAGGAGATGTGACCGCCGCCGCCATCTAAACAAAGTTCAACATCAAGCTCCGCCCTAACAACGGAGGGGGCGGAGCTTCAACCCCGCTGGGCCTACCGGTGGATTGACCGGCTGTCCGGCAGGCCAGTCCGAGGCTGATTGCATCCTATTAATAGGAAAGTAGGGGCATTTGTGATCTATACAGTAAAAGACGCGTAGTATAAATATTATACTGAGACCCAGGGGAGGGCTGGCAGACTTTAGCCTGGGGGGCAAGCACACAGCACTGGCCCATA
Organism: Mixophyes fleayi; assembly: GCF_038048845.1. Lineage (NCBI taxonomy): Eukaryota > Metazoa > Chordata > Amphibia > Anura > Limnodynastidae > Mixophyes > Mixophyes fleayi. The sequence goes on along the minus strand of NC_134405.1, from coordinate 344,680,226 downwards.
AGTAGCGGCCCATTCTTAAAGTGTAGTTTTTGGTACAATATGTAACACCCCCTTCTGTATTAAGCGTTGTGAGGGTGTATATATATATATATATATTGAACGATGCAGATGCTTCTCACCTCGGTTCTTGGTTTTCAGTGCCTCCACCCGAATCGCTGCTTTCTCTTCTGGGGGGTGTTCAAAAGATACACCAGGGGGAGATTCGGGAATCCCCTGCCCATTATTAACACTCTGTGACAAACTGTGTGCCGCAAAAGCCATCCAGGCACATTTATTGAAAAGGAACCACTAAATGCAGCTTTGTGATTTTATAGAAAAATATACTTTGGTATAATTTGAAATAATAGTGCAAACAATACAATACAGTAAAAAGACAGTGTGGATGAAAGTGGAGCACCACTTCTTACTATGAACACCAGGTTAACACAATAACTCGCAATAAATCAATAATATTAACAGCATACAATATGAACATTAACTGTCACAGCCTTATACACATGGAAAAATATATCAGATACCTTACTTGCTCCTGATACTGGGAATATCTTGCGGGGTGAATGTATATATATTTCCTTATAGCGCTACAATGTACTGCCAAACACACACATCAGCAATATTCAAACATGCCACACAAATGGAGCAGTGCACTGCAAGTTGGGGCCCTTTTGTGTGGATGCAGCATGGCATGGAAGCATCATGTGTCCAGTTTCCAGCTTTTAGAGGTCTTTAAATCACTTGCAGTGAGGTACAGCAGTCACAGTATGCAAACCCTCCTGTAGCAACAACTGTAAAATCCTTTCTTATTTGTATTCTGGGACTTGTAGTTCCACAAATGCTGATTAGACAAACACTGGGTGCACTTTTACCTGCCCACCAATCTGTCCCTAACTCTTCAGCCCTTGTGGCCAGATATAGTTCAAACCCCACTTGAATAATAACAGAAAGGTAAAAATAACCAGTAACTTATCTGCACCAGTGTGTGTCACAGGTCTGAAATTGATTATCTCCAAAATGGCTGACTTGTAAAATGTCCTTCTTCATAGGTGCATATAAACCTCCTCCTACAGCTTTAAACTGTGACTTCTCTCTGCTCAGACCACCCATCCAGGGCCCTTCTGCCTAGGGTCACCTATCTAGACTGGTCACACAGCTCAGTCTCTCCCAGGATGCTCCTCTCTCTCTCTCCCCACCCTCTGGTTTTCTTAGTAGTCTTAGGCCACGCCCCCTTTTTAACAATAGCCTTGTGGGAACTGTAGTTTTTCTTCCTGGACTGGTAAATAGCTATATCCCTCTCTTTTCTTACTGATGCAATTGTGATTATTAGCCCCTGTGTGCTCAAGTCCAACTACAATATCCCCAGGGGTTACAAATATATATTTATCTATATAAAAAGAGGCTATTTTAGTGTTGCTTAATCCATATATATGTTTTTATGCCCAGGCCCAGAGCTGGATTAAGGCTCTGGGAGACCTGGGCACTTTAGACAGGGTAACCCCCTATGATGTAGCATGGTTATCATTTTCGACAAATTCACAGGCAATACTATGAGCACTACTGTTAGATGCACACAGTTCTGCCTTCACGAGCAGTACACGGTGAAGTGGGACATACCTCCCAACTGTCCTAAGCAAAACAGTCACCCAAATTCAGGACTGTCCCTCAAGATTCATGACAGTTGGCACACTGTCCTGCTCTCTCCTACCTGTTCTTGACACTGTCACCACTTGTGGCTGCTGGTTACTTTAGCTCATTTGCTGGTCGTCTGGATCCTGGAATGTTGGAGGCCCTTGTTGGAAAAATAAATGGGTACATGAGATTTAGAAAACTCCAACTGGCCCCAGTGTTAAATCAGTAGCACACAAGTTTTAGAATTAGGCCTCTCCTCCACCCCCAATATTTAAATACTAATATTCACATTTGCTAAATACATCTGTTTCCCATCAACCAGCCCCAACATTATATTAATAGTATTCCCATTTAATACATAATCCTTTTTCCCTCCCTTCAAACAGCCCCAGAAATAAATTAAAAACTTGCAATTACAATTAATAAATAGCCCTCAGCCCCAAAATCAGTCCCATGTTCAATTAATAGCCCCAAACCACCTCACCTTAAGTTATTAAATTAAATAGCCCCACCTATAAATTAAATTGCCCCACCATCACCCCACAAATAAAATAGCACTCATTAAATAATTAGCACCTGTCACGTGGTGCGCCTCCCATGTAACAAGCCGAGGAGAGGAGGAGGGGCCGTGGTCACAGCCAATGGTGAAAAGTGTCTGGTCCCGGAGGAGGGGCCAGCCACCAAATAATAGAGACTTGGGCCGGTTCATGCACCGGCCCAAAATATAAATTTTCTGTCCGGCACGGGGGGCATGTGCCTCCCTGCCCCAGCCCGCCCCTGTGAGTCCCCATGCACACAAGTCTGAAAGGAATTTCATTTTTTTTCCATCCACAGATGCATTAAACCTGAACTGAAGTCTTTTGCGCTGGGTATTTACACAGTGAGCATAAGGGTTCTAGGTAAGTAGGTGTAAAAATGTTCTCACTCTTCCTCTGCAATGCTCAGTATAGTAATCAGTGCAGAAATACAGAGGTTACATTGTATCATCTCCCGGTGAACATACACATATATATTTATTGGCTGACCTGCCCCAAACATATAATAGCTAATTGCTGATTCAGTATCAGCAAGTATATGCATATAACTGTGTGGGCAGCATAGTGGCTCAGGGTTAGCACTTCTGCATCACAGCACTGGGGTCATGACTTCATGGCCTTATCTGTGTGTAGTTTGTATGTTTTCCCCATGTTTACGTGGGTTTCATACGGGCTCCTCCCACACTCCAAAAACATACTGTTAGAGAAATTGGTTGCTATTAAATTGACCTTGGTCTCTATCGGTCTGTGTGTGTGTGTATGTTAGACTGTAAGCTCCAATGGGCAGGGACTGATGTGAGTTCTCTGTACAGTGTTGCAGAATTAGTGGTGCTATATAAATAGCTGATAATGATGCGTGCAAAGTTGGACAGCCTACTCCCCCGTTTTGAGCCTCTTGTGCCCCTTTCTCGTGATTAGATATAACAGTTCCTTGTTTGTTTGGTATTCCTGTGATCTACAAAGTCCAAACAATGTCTGATCAGTGAATATGTGTGGGGGCCACTACCCTGCGTACCTACCAGGGCGGTGCCCCTGGTCTACATTAAAGGTACTCACCTGATCCCATGGGACTGCTATGAAAGGTGTTACTCTATCCGGCTGCAACAATTCCACCACTGTACTTCGTGGCATTCGCTCCCCTCCTCCAGCAGACAAGACGAAAGAGAGAGATGTACACCCAAGGGTAAAGGAAGGGGCTGTCCTGGGCTACGACCAGGCACGGAGACACTTGCTCGATTCCGCCTGTCATCACCTCGTGTAACTCTATTCTGTACACGGGGGCTGCGAGTATTCAGGACAGAGAGCGTTCTCACCCAAACTCTCTAGTCCCCAGTGGTGAGAGTCACCCAGCAGTTTAAGTGACAGGGCTACTCTTGCCATCAAAGCGTTGCCGGGTCTGGCGGTTCCCATTTGGAACAGTCATTGCACTGCCGGAACTCAGGTAAACCACGCCCTAGCCCACGAGACACTGCCTGCCCTGGAACCGTCAAGATTACCTGCCAGAACTCAGAACAGGCACCCAAATGGAACCATGGACAAACTCACCCAGAACTCACAAGGGCTGTGTTGCAATACCAACGAGGAACCCAACCAATGCCTCAGGAACCTACGGGTATGACGTGGACTTACTGGGCGGAAGGACTACTGTGTGGCCTCTCCTCTGGTTTGGTGCTTTGCCCATTATCCTTGCCCCTTCCAGGCCTAGCATGCAGCCAGAGAACAGAAAAAAACACCCAAGCCTCTCTCCAACGGGACGCTGACTTCTTGCTGCTGGAGAGGAAACACAACCCAACACCACAACCCACCTGTCACGCACCGGTCCCTTAGATAGGTGTCGGCATTGTGACTTTTCTCTATGAACTGCAGTTGGACTTGTTCCCATTCAGAGACACTACTTTTACACAGGTGTTCTTGGTTGCCTGATCTGGACCTCCTCCCTGATTCTTATTGGCTCTGGAGTATTATTTAAACTACCGATGATCCTTGGCTCATTGCCTGTTCTTCGTGTTACTCAGCTTGTCTCGGTCCTGGTTACCATTACCTGTTCCTCTGCTTGGGCCTCCTGAGTCTACTGCTGCTGTTACCTGCTGGCTGAACTTTTCTAATTCATCATTGCACTTGGTACCTGTAGTTCTACGCTGTATGCTGAATCTACTACTGCTGTTACCTGCTGGCTGAACTTCTGCTATTACATCTATGCTTCTGGTACCTGTAGTCCTATGCTGGTCCGCTGAACTTTGCTGCTGTCAAGTCTACGGATTGAAACATCTTTCGTGAGTTGATTGCTGCATACTCGGGTTGATTCTGTGCACCTGTCGCTGCATTTTCATGCTGGCTCCTGTTAAAGACTTTCCTGTGACTCCGCACGCTGTACTGCTGTGGCTGCGCGCCATAATGAGTTTGCCTTAAAGTTACTACTGCTGAACTTCTTCTTGTGAACTACTATTGCATTTAAAGATATTTCTTTTATTGGATTATTGCTGGAAGATATTAGCCTTACGGGGCGGCACGCAGCTTGGATACTTAGCCTTTCTATTTGCTTCTAAGTAACGGACTGTTTGATGTGCTCTCTGCTCTATTTAATCAATTGGGATTGATACCAGTATATTGTGCTGAGAATTATCATGATACCTGTAACCACCTGCTACGTGGAATATATTATCATTCTTTCGGGACTGTTATTGACATCAGTAATCCACCTTTATCTGCCGTGTGTTACATCTCTGGATTCACGTATTCTCTAGTTGCCATCTTTATGTCAGGACTATTACTTGCTCATCCCATACAGTTGCTAAGAGTTACTAACAATTGAAGTATATATCGTGAATTGCATTCTGCCTGTATTCCATTGCCGTGTGTGCTTTACCTATGTTGTATATATTCTTCCATTGCCATTATACCATCAGCCTATATATCTATTGTATCATCAAGCAATATATTCTTCAATTTTATTATTATCTCCAGTGTCTTATTGCTACTGTTATTCAGTCTGTGTGTTGCCTCCACTATCCTCTGTCACTCCTGAGTAAGATCTCTACAGACAGAGGCAAGGGATCGATAAAAAACTATTCAAATCGTGACACCACCTATGCACACAACAATACAGTACCACCAGGCCCACAACAATACAGTACACAATGCACACAACACTACAGTACCACAATGCCCACTATATCTTCCAACTCTGCCCTGAGCTTGCTGTATGCCCTAGAAGAATGTTGAGCCTAGTCCCCTGTCCTACCTAAGGGCCTACCTGGCTGAGGGCCTTGTGCCCTGCCTATAAGGCTGTGCCCCTTACCTGACTCTGGGCTTAACGCCTGGACCTAGCTAAGGGCCTTGTGCCCTAATGTGGGGCTGAGTCCCCTACCTGCACAGGAGGCCTAACACCCAGGACCAAATGACTAAGTGCCTTGTGCACTGCTTCTGGAGCTGAGCCCCCTACCTGAGCTATGGGCCTAAGCCCAATAAAAGCCTACAGTGGCCACCCCCTAACTGCGGCTCAGGCCTAGTGCCTGGTTTGCGGCTTGGGCCTTGTGCCCGGGGAAAGATTGATGCCAAAGAAGAGGGTCTAGAGTGTATGCGTGGGCCCGGGAGTGTTGGTGCCCCAGGGGCCTTACCTGGTCCAGGGATCCCTCTGGATACTTCGGCGTACGTCCTCTTCTGGTCTTCCAGGACCGGGAGCCGGAACTCCTCTCTTCTTCTATGTGCCGCCTGGTCTTCAATAGACAGAGCAGCTTCCAACCCTGACAAGGGCTGGTAGCTCTCTGTCTCTGCTACTGGCCGGTCTTCTTTCTTCTTCTGCCGCGATCCCACGAGGTCTTCTCTGCTTGATCACCGCCGCTGATTCGCTTGCTGGGCGTAGACGCGGGCTTCTCAAATAGACGCCTGCTGCACCCATATTTTTTTTTTTGCCTTTCTCCTCTCCAGCTTTCACCATGCCTCCTCGCACCTGTCCTATACCCATCCTCTCCACTCGTCACTCTTTCCGCCCCAATCTCAATTCCTTCCCTCGCTCCAGTAATCCTGCTAACCTTATGCTTATCTCCTCCCTGTCCTCCTTCCCCTTCTCTTGTACCCTCTAAAACTCCAGATCCGTCTGTAATAAACTGCCTGCTATTCATGACCTCTTCATCTCCAACTCTCTTAACCTTCTAGCTATCACTGAAATCTGGCTCTCGCCTACTGACACTGTCAACCCCGCTGCTTTCTCCCATGGAGGCCTCTCCTTTACCCACTCCATCAGACCAAATGACCGTCCAGAAGGCGGTGTGGCCCTCCACCTTTAACCCAATTGTACTTTTTGGATCATACCCTCTCCTTCTCCTCTTTCAAAGTTCACTCTATCCGCCTCTTCTCCCCCATCCACCGTCGTGTCGCCATCATTTACCGCCCCCGCTGGCCCCATTTCCATTTTCTTGATAACTTTGCAGCCTGGTTTCCCCATTTCCTTTCCTCTAACCTCCCTTCTATCATACTTGGTGACTTTAACATCCCTATTGACAACCCCACTGATCCCACCTCCATTAAACTCGTTGCCCTCTCCTCCTCCTTCAGTCTCACTCAGTGGACTACACCCCCCACCCACTGTCTTGGTCACTCCCTTGATCTGGTTTTCTCTCATCTTTGTGCTCTTTTCGACCCTTTCCTCTCTCTGACCACCACCTTCTCTCCTTTACTCTGTCATCCTCCCCTGCAACCCCCCTGACTAAATCCACCCTCACCAAGCGCAACCTTGATGCTCTGGTCCCTACCTGCTTCTCCTCTTCTCTGGACACTCTTCTCAACCCTCTTCCTACACTGGTCTGAACTGATCAGGTGAACTCCCTCTATAACCTCTCCCTCACCACTGCTCTGGATGCCCTTGCCCCAGCCTCTTCTGATAACTGCCGCCATCGGCTACCCCAATCTTGGCACTCTAAATTTACCCGCTTCCTTTAGAAGTGCACTTGTGCTGCTGAGCGTCTATGGAGAAAATCTCGCTCCCTGGCCAATTTCCTTCACTTTAAGATTATCCTCTCCTCCTTCAATTCCGCCCTCTCCCTTGCCAAACAATCTTTCTTTAAGTCTCTCATCTCTTCTCAGTCCCCCAATCCCCGCTGCCACCGACTTCGCCTCCTTTTTCTCCTCCAAAATTGAGGCTATCAGATTGGACATCTCCCCCTCATCGCATAATCCAGCCACTGTCATCGTGCCTTCTTCCTCCAATAACCAACTCTGGTGCTCCTTCCGCCCCACATCGGGTGATGAAGTCCACTCTCTCATTCTCTCTTCTCCCCCTTCCACCTGCCAACTGGATCTCATTCCCTTTTACCTCCTTCACTCCCTCTACCTGCGCCCACCTTTCATACCTCTTCAATCTGTCTCTCTCTACTGGCATCGTCCCCTCTTCCTTCAAACATGCTTTTATCTCCCCCATTCTTAAGAAACCTAACCTTGACCCCACCTCTCTAGCTAACTACCGCCCCATATCACTTCTCCCCTTCACCGCTAAACTTCTTAAGCGAATTGAAGAACACTGACAGCCCTATTATTACAATTTCTGTTTCAGCACTGAACCCTGCCACCTCTGCTGTTTCTGAGTGAGCTATGGTACAGTAAAATATAACTGCAGATTTAGCCCAAGCCAGGCAGGCCTATAATTTCTATTTCAGCAATTACAATTAGCAATGGAGAAATGGAGCTCTTCTCTTTGGGTGTTACCTAAATAACGCAGTAGAATTTGCCTGCAAATTCTACAGACAAGCCTGCTTGTCTTTCTCTTCATTTTTGACTGTTAGCAATTGAGCACTCGTCTTTGGGTGTATATTAGACCCTACATTTATCAGTGCAAATTCAGAAAAATACAGTTTAATCCCTGCTAGGCCCTCACTTAACAATACAGTGCTATATTAGAATTTCAGCACTCAGAAAATACAGATTTTTTATAAGGGGGAATATGACACCCCAAACACTTTGTAGTGCATATTCAGAAAAATACCCACCCACCTATTTCTACTCTATGACTTTGCCTGCTCTACTGTGACCTAACCCTTCTCTGTCCTTCTCTCAAATGGCGCTAGATCGCCGTGGAAGCGGGTATTCAAGGAAACCGAGCCCACCCATCTCTACTCTGTACACACTACAGATATCTGCCTACACTGCTGGTCCTGAGTGTGTGCACACTGCCACATTTGTCTGAAAATCTTTACTTTGTTGATCATGATTTTTAGGAAGTTTATAAAACCAAATCAAATGATAAAATGTATTTTGGTAAGATAAAACAAGATCATGGAAGCGTACACACTGATGCGATATCTGACCAAACAGTTGTTTATGGTGTGATCTGCACAATAATTGCAGAGATGTGTAACCAGTTTTACGCAGTTGTTACTAGCTCCATAACTTAAATTTGTCTTCAGTATACCTATACAAGATTTAAGGCTAGAAACTGTTGATAAATAGGCTCCCAAGACGTCAGACAGAACAGTAACTTGACTCTGGGTAACATCCGCTCTAGGATTATTAGAATGTTTATACTGTATATATGTTGGGAAGTTACAAGATACCTTTTATATTGTGTCACATTGTGTTATAGGTTATTGATGAAGTCAGTTAGAAAATTATTTTTGTATCCATTTCTAGTAGAAAACGAGCAGGGTCAGTGCTGATTTTATTGTATTTTAATCATGTAGACATTTGCATAAACTGTCATATTTATGTTTTATATGTAGATAATATTTCTACTGTAAATTGGTGAAAACAGCAGAATATTCTCATCCTAGGATGCGGAAAATCAGAGTTTTGTAAAGTAAGAAGTCTTTTACCATAAACCGGAAATAAAATAAATTTTCATTTTATTTTTATGTTTTCATTTTGCCTTTTTATGTACAATAATGGGATACAAATCTGATTAATGAAGATGTGTAATATAATAGATATATATATATAAAATCATTCCCCAAGCTGAAGTAACACAAGTATATAACCATATCTCTCAGCAAAATGCAATGATGTGAACTAACCTTTAAATAACCTATAAAGCTGCATTACCACTAGAGATGGGTGGGCTCGGTTCCCCGAGAACCGAACCCGCCCAAACTTCAGGTATTCGGGTATCGACCCGGCTCGGCACGGTACTCTCCCGCCAAAACATCATAGTGACGTTGTCGGATCTCGGTTCTCGCGATATTTCAAATGCATAAATACCCGCCTCCACAGCAATCCAGCGCCATTTGACAGAGGGAGAGAGAAGGGTTAGGTCTCAGGATTAGAGCAGGAAGAGAGGAGGATAGAGGAGGCATTTTGCCAAACATTACAAACTGTTTGGGGTGTCATATTCCCTCCTAAAGAAACTATTTTCTGCCTGCAAAAATTGTAATATACCAGCACAATTTCTTTCTGAATTTGTACTACAAGTGTTGGGTGTCACATATTCCCCTGTAGTAAAAAGCTATTTTCTAGTGCTGAAATAATTATATACCAGCATTATATATTTCTGAATTTGCACTACAAGTGCTTGGAGTGTGACATTTTCCCCATTGCCCAAAAATTTGTTTTCTGGTGCTGAAATTATTATATACCAGCACTATTTATTTCTGAATTTGCACTACAAGTGTTTCCATACTGGGAAGAAAAACAAGCCATTTGGAAACCCATGTACAAACTTGCTTTGCAATACCTAAGCTGCCCACCCTCCAGTGTGTACTCTGAAAGAGTATTCAGCACAGTCGGGAACCTTGTCAGTGATCGACGTAGGAGGTTACTTCAGAAAAATGTGGAAAAGATGATGTTCATCAAAATGAATGGCGGATTCCAGCGGAGATGAATTAATAGTCTGTGATGATGATGATGTACACACTGATGAGGGTGAGGATGAAGCTGAAGATGATGACAACAACATCTTTTTAAAACTTTCACTATAAGTGTAGGGTGTAACCTACCCCGAAAGAGAAAAGGGACTTGGGGCATTTCTATTTAACGTACAGTCTTTGCAGGCTGCTGTTTTGTCAATTTCACTATAAGTGTAGGGTGTAATCTAGAGCCAAACAGAAAAGATGCTTTGACCATTTCTATTAATCGTCCAGTCTTTGCAGGCTACTTTTTTTTCTATTTAACTATAAGTGTAGGGTGTAATATACAGACAGACACCAAACTGCCTTTTTTGTTTTGGATTTCAATAGCTCTTTTTAGACCGTTGGCTGCCACCCTGGATTGGTGTGTGTCTTATAAAAGCACACATCCTGGGGGGGGGGGGGTCAGCGCTCGTTGACGTTTACTAGCTGTAGAATTACCTCACTTATCCAAGAAACAGGTGGAGCACTAAATTATGTTATTTTAGGCCAAATTTTTTTTTTAACAAATTGCAAAACAAAACCAAAACACGAAGGTAATCCAGATCCAAAACCGAAACCAAAACACGGGGGTTAGTGATCATCTCTAATTACCACCCAATCACCTAATTTTACCCACATGCACCCTCCAGGACTGGTGAATCAGGGATGTGTCTGAGCGGTCAGAGATTCACCAACACCCCACATAGACATTTATGTCCACATGTGACCATGTCAAAAGACATTTATTTTATATGTTACAAATGCAATCATTATAAAGCATCAAACTTGAAGAACCTCTCTGATAAAACAGTAACAAATTCTTGTTTTTTTTTAATGCTAAAACACTCACAAAATCTATGAGCGAGCGACTAATAAAGAGCAAATATGTGTCTGCAAATCATTCTCAGGCATCTCCTTACAAGCGGTTCGCTAATACCGGTGACCGTCATTATCATCTTCTACTTACTACTCCTGACCACCCACAAGTAAAACAACTTTCTGCACCACATCTGCTTCTTTTATACAGTCTGAATCGGTTATCAGATACATAAACGCGCCCCTATTGTACTGGGTGTACTTTAGAGCACCCCGTTACTTCCCCGTCACGCCTCTGCGGATGCAAGGAGTCGTATGGGTCAAAAAAGTCACAAGTCTGCACACGTGGGCATTGTGAGATCACACAGTACAGGTGAAGTACTCATTCTGAGTCATACACTAAGTGTTAATGATGCAGAGCTCGCCCACTAAGACCTCAGCTGGGGCTTCATACATGGACGTCCTGCTTCTGATCTCTCTGAAGAAGGGAGCAGTAGTTCATGAAACGCGTTAATATTATTATTGGAGGACTGTACACAGCACTAAAGGATCCAGACAGATTCTTCCCTGACCTGCAGATGGGGAGAAAACTGAAAGTCTGATATCAGTCTACGATTATCAATTTGTGATACAATATTGTTCTGATTTTTACATATGAATTTAGCTACATATGAAGTCAGTCAATTATATTCACCATGTCAGAAATAAACATATTAGATAATGTTGGTCATAAAACACAGCTGCTGGAATATTGTATACACTTATCAGTTGCACTAGGCTCATATACTTTATATACATATAGACAGTTGTAGCTCCACCCACTGCTCCATTCCTTGGGCTAAATGTACCACCAATCAGATTCCCCTCCCTGTGATGTCACCGGTCTCTGGGCAGATTTCTCCCATTTCCTAACTCCCCCAGATATCTCTATACAATCTTCTCCAACATATAATATGGCATGAAGGGGCTCAGTGAAGGTGGCAGTGACGGTGTGTAAGTGTCTGATCGGGTTACACAGAGAATAAAAGGACAGCTGTCCAGCCTCATAATCCAGATATATCCTCACTCTATCATAGGGAATATTGTTAGGTAACTGGATCACTTTACTGTCATGTATCACTGAATACTGATTATTATATCCCCCACCCAAACACCAGGACTTGTTATTATATCCAATGTATGACTGATCGTCTCTCCTGTCTATATTGGGATAACACATTCCTACCCTCCATAGCTTTTATTCCCTGATTTTTACATCCCAGTAATGTTGCCCTGAGGAAAAAACCCTTTTGCTTAATACCTGAAAATGCTGAAATCTCTCTGGTGTATCTCGAAAACTCTGATCTATATCTGCCCAGGATTCAGTTTTCCTGCCACCTGATATATGTATATAATTACCAGCTGTTTTAACATCTAGCAATATGTCTGCAGTTTCCTGTACATAGATTCCTGCATTTATTCCCATTATTATATCAGATAATGTGTGTAATTCCTCTGAAATGAGACCCACATCCAGATCTCCTACACCATGGACCTGGTCATCATGTCTCTCTCTGTCCTCATTATCACACAAGTCACCTGTGTCTGGTTCCTGCTTGATAGTCACTGGATCAGACATGTTGCTCAACTCCTCAGTGTCACATGTGTCACCTGTGTCTGGTTCCTGTAATACAGTCACTGGATCAGACATGTTACACAGCTCCTCAACGTGACGCATCTTCCTGGACAGCTCGTCCTTCTTTATTTCCAGCTGCTGGATCAGATCAGAGACTGAAAGTGAAACGCTCTCTTCCTGCCAGGAGATCTCACTTAGGACTCTCTTCTCTAGGTCTTCCAGCTGTCTCCTGATGTCTTTACACAAGGTAGTGACTCTGTCTGCTACACCAGCTGCTTTTTCCTGATCTTCTCCCCTGCATTCCTGCAGACTCTGGACTCTTTTCTCAGTCTCCTCTCTCTTTGTGCTCAGTTTCTGCAGAACATTTCTCAGTTTCTCCTTCTTCTCAGAGGCCTCATCCAGCGACTCCATCTGATGTCCTCTGTGTATTCTAATCAGACAACAGGACACACAGATACAGGCAGTGTCCTCAGTGCAGTAATACTCCAGGATCTTCTTATGGATGGAGCATTTCCTCTTCTCCAAGGAAGTTGTGGGATCAACTAAGACATGTTCTGCTGACTTGTTGTGTGTCCTCCAATGTATATCACAGAGAGAAGCTTCACACTTGAGGCAGGTTTTAAGAGCAGGTACTGGAGAGTGGACACAATAACTACATAATACCTCAGTTTCCTCCTCTGGAATAGAACGGACATGTTCTGCTATGTTGCACAGCTTTCTTTCTCCAGAACAGGACGGTCCTGAAACACAGCTTTGCATTCAGGACAGGTATAAACTCCAGACCCCTCCTGTGTATCTAGCACACCATCAATACAGACCCGGCAGAAGTTGTGTCCACATCTCAGTGTTACAGGATCTGTATAAATGTTCAGGCAGATGGAACAGTCCAGCTCCTGTCTCAGATCAGCAGACGCCATCGCTGACAGCAGAAGAGAGAAATGAAACTGAAAGTCTCTGACACTCAGACACCAGTGGGTGTGTTTTACATTCTCCGCACAGAGCTGAGCTTGTCACTCAGATTACATCTACAGCCTGAGTCAGCGGAGGGCTGGCAAAGAGACTCAGCTCAGCAGCCTATCAGGAATGTTTTAAAGGAAAATAATTGCATGTAGCCCAGTAACCCAGCCCACGGTAGCCCCCTGCCCTACAGCCAAGCCAGTCCCTGGGCTCAGTTATAAATACTACATAATACATAAAGGGACATCATGCAGAAATGTACTTATTTTGGAAATTGTAAAGGTCATTTTATAAGCTGTAAATGATTAATTTTGCAGGTAATAGACAAAAGTTAGTTTCTTATGATTTGGTAATAATAATAATTTATAACCAGGGGACGAAGTGGAAATTTAGAGGTTCTGGTATGAAAACTTGGCCCCCAGAAGCTTTAGGGATTTTGATAGTATGAAATTATTTTTAGATGCTTTTTAACAGTATAAAACATAATTTTAAACATATGAAATGATGAATGGCCCTTCCTGTGTCCCGTACCTCTCCTGTGTCCAATTATGTCTCCCTCATAGTCACCGTGTTCCTTCATCTCTAGATGTCTTTGTGTACTTACATTTTCCTTCATGTCCAGGGCCGAACTGGGCATCTGGCACTTCTGACATTTGGTAACAAGAAGGACAGGACAGAGGTTATGGCGTGGGGCACTCTAGGATAAGAGGTTGTGAAAAGTATATATAATAAAATGCAAATCTTTATTGGTATATATTAAAATACATACATCCTAGCAAATTAAAGCTATGTGAAATGATTAAAAGAAAACAAAAACAGTGAAATTAAAAGTTGCAAATCAACTGCAACAATCGCTCTGTGGTCAAATTCTTAAAGCTGATAAACCATATAATATGATGTAAGTACATGAATCAGTGGGCAACTATAGAATCTTGATGCAGAAGTATATCTGTAGGATTTTATAAAATTATCTGTCCTCTGTCTATCATACCATAGTAAGTACCATAGACTACTAGATTAACTAATCTCTTTTAATTGGGAGCCCTAATCGCTGTCCTAGTGCAGATTTCTAGGATAGAGATCTGATATACTAAATTGTTTATATCAATTATATAGTGTGAACACTGTAATTGGTAACAGGCTCACTGTCTATATAAAAAATGGGACAGTATGAACCGTCAATCTATACTCTGCCCCTGAAAAATAGGTACATTTAGCAATATAATTGCTTATATATAGGTCTAACAAATTTAGAAGCTGTGTCTACTATGATTCTTGACACACATACTGATAGTTTGTCCAGAAATTTAGTATCTTGTGAGCCCTCTAATTCTGAATTATATAGAGGCATTAATCACTGTGATGTCCCCGGAGCCCCACACGTTAATTATATCTCCATTATCATTTATAAATCATTGAGGATCGGACATTAGTAAGGCGCTCACATCTTCACTTATGTGTGAATCTAACATGTCTGAAAACTGTGTCTGCTAAAGTTCATAACACACACACTGGTAGTCTATCTAGATACTTTATATCTCTCGTCAGCCCTCTGACCCTGAATTAGGTAGAAGCGCTAGTCGCTGTTGTGTCCCCAGAACCCCACACATAAATTGTATCTCCTTTTAACTTTGGTAAGTCTGTAAGGACCGGACACATACAGAGAGCTATCTACATAATTAGATTTAGAACACACAGAGCGAATGCCAACGCGCGTTTCGCTTAATTAGCTTTTTCAAGGCAAACCAGATTGATGATTAGATCAGCCTTAAGTAGTCCATAAGGCCAGCCCCTATGGGTCACATGATAAAATAAGCCAATCCCGTCATGAATGGAATGACAGTGATTGCCATCTGAATGCTGCAATGATAAAGTGAAAACTTACTATAATCCCGCCCCTGTAATAGCGTGATTGGCTAAAAGTGTATAAATGAAGAGAGATCCCAATAACGAATATGTCATATATTGGTACCATTATAACACATTAAACGAGGGAATGGAATACTAATACAATTGGTCTGTTCTTGTGGACATAGTAACCTGGATTTCAACATTATACAGATTCAATAATATAAAGCAAAAATCGGTCTAATCATAGCTGAGTAGCCAAATATTACATATGCATAGATCACAATAAATACGGAGAATTATAATACCATCCATGATGAAAAGTGAAATAATAATGTGACATATTAAGAATAAAATATAAAAATGTTAATAATGAGTCATTATATATAAATTGACTGTTGTGATTATTTTTTTATAATTTTTTATTTTATTTTATTTTTATTTTTTATTTTTTATTTTAGTGTTATTATTAATCTATATTAATTTTCTATTTTTGATTTTTATTATTTTTTATTATTTTTATTTATTTATATTTTTATTTTTATTTTTAATTTTATTTAATTGTTCTAGTGTATTATGTAAAATAATTGATTATAATTATTTTAAATTAATGTGTATGTGTTACTGTGATGTGTTAACTAAAAAGTGCTGAACCAACATATAAAACAAAATAATAACTAAAATTTAAGGGGTAGAGAAAACCCATATAAAGTGAAATCGACGGTGATTAGAAGTCATCACGGTTGGTATAGTTCATTAAGTATTTGTATATACATATAGTATATATTCATCTCCTTAAATTCATAAGAATGCAGAATAGCTATTATAATCGTTTAAGCCATGGGGTGACATGCTTCCTATCAGGAAGATCTTTTTGGTCTCTTTTCGCAACAGTTGTCCCTGTATGTCTCCCCCTCTAAGGTTTAATGTGGTTTTCTCCATAGCAAAAGCTTTGACCTGCTTAGGATCACTATTATGGAAGGTCATAAATTGTATTGCTACGGTTGTCAAGGTTTTAAAATTCCGTTGGTCCTTCAATGCATTCTTAATATTGCCAATATGTTCGAGTAACCGTTTTTTGAAAGGACGGCTTGTCATGCCTATGTAATTAAGTCCGCATGAGCAGGTCAAACAGTAGATAACTCCACAGGAATTACAGTTTAAGAATTCCATAATTTTCCAGATTTTTCCATATTTATCCACACTGTTTAGTAGGAATAGTAAATTGACAGGCCTTACATAGACCGCAACTAAAAAAATCCCTTATCATCATCATCATCATTATTTATTTATATAGCGCCACTAATTCCGCAGCGCTATACAGAGAACTCATTCACATCAGTCCCTGCTCCATTGGAGCTTACAGTCTAAATTCCCTAATATAGACACACACTCACACACAGACACAGACAGACAGAGAGGGAGACAGACAGACAGATGCACAGACTAGGGTCAATTTTGATAGCAGCCAATTAACCTACAAGTATGTTTTTGGAGTGTGGGAGGAAACCGGAGTACCCAGAGGAAACCCACGCATACACAGGGAGAACATACAAACTCCACACAGATAAGACCATGGTCGGGAATCGAACTCATGACCCCAGTTCTGTGAGGCAGAAGTGCTAACCACTACGCCACTGTGCTACCCTTAGGTCTATTGTCCTCTCTTTTAGAATTTTGTAAGTAGCTATGCACAAGCCTATCACTTAAATTCTTAGATCTGCTCCAACTAAAAGCAACCTTATCCTCTAGTTCTTTATTCAGGTCCTCATCAGAACACAACACATGCCAATGTTTCTGAAAAATAGTGGATAGTTGACGCCACTCGGCACAGAAGGTACCAACCACCCTAGTTTTAGATTGATCTTTAGTTGGATTAGAAGTTGGGTACATCAGGGTATCTCTATTTCTATGATCAGCAAAATTTTTTGCTCTCCATATAGTGTTTCTACCATACCCTCTTTTCCTCAATCGTTCAGTTAGTTCTTGTGATCTCCGTTGATATGTTTCATCATCATCATCATCATCATTTATTTATATAGCGCCACTAATTCCGCAGCGCTGTACAGAGAACTCATTCACATCAGTCCCTGCCCCATTGGGGCTCACAGTCTAAATTCCCTAATATATACACACATTTACACAGACACAGACAGACAAAGAGGGAGATAGACAGACAGAGAGACAGACAGAGACTAGGGTCAATTTTTGAAAGCAGCCAATTAACCTACCAGTATGTTTTTTGGAGTGTGGGAGGAAACCGGAGCACCCGGAGGAAACCCACGCAAACACAGGGAGAACATACAAACTCCACACAGATAAGGCCATGGTTGGGAATCGAACTCATGACCCCAGTGCTGTGAGGCAGATGTGCTAACCACTAGGCCACTGTGCTGCCCGTCATCATCAGAGCAATTACGTTTCATACGCAAGAATTCTCCCTTAGGAACTCCTTTGAGGACTGGTGGAAAATGAGCACTAGAGTGGTGAAGAATGCTATTCGTAGCCGTGGGTTTTCTATATGTGTATGTGCTGAGAGAGCCATTAGGTGTTTTATAAATGGACAGATCTAGGAAATTTATAGAGGTGTAACTAATCTCAGATGTCAGTTTCAGATTTATATCATTCCTGTTCAAAATTTTGGTAAAATCATGGAAGAGTTCTTCTTCTCCTTCCCATAAAATAAGAACATCGTCAATATATCTTAGCCACATTAAAATGTGGCTAGTATATTCCTCATGTTCTTTTGTGAAAACCACCTCTCTCTCCCACCAACCGAGGAAAAGATTAGCATAGGTGGGGGCACAACATGTCTCCATCGCTGTGCCCCTCACCTGTAAATAGAATTTTTAGTCAAAAACGAAATAGTTTTTAGTGAGAATGAAGCGTAACAATATTAGTAAAAAATCACTAAATTCCGTCTGAGTATCCATACTCAAGAAATACTTGACTGCAGGCAGACCTTGATTATGGTTAATATTGTTAATATTGTCCATAAATCACCCCTTCTCCTTGTCCATATATCACCCCCTCTCCTTGTCCACAATTATCCCTTTCATTTTCATAATCACCTCCTCCTCTGGCTGAAACACAGACAGACACAATCTCACACACACACACACACACACACACACACACACACACACACACACACACACACAGAAAGTCTCACACACACACAGTCACACAAACACACACACACAGAAAGTCACACACACACACAAAGTCACACACACAGCAGATCTTAACTTACCTTATCCCCCACAGACAGGCAGGGCAGCTCTTCTCTGCTCCTCCTCACACTGTCATCTACACGCAGCTAAGGAAGCCCAGAACACTCAAAAAAAAAAGCAAAAGCTTACCTGTGCTTATAGTGCCGACAGAGCACTTAAAAACGGAACCCTGTGCTGCCCCCTGTAGACTGACATTTGGGGGCAGCAAAAAGAGCCACAGCTGGTCCGGGGGGCCCCCTGAGAGAGGGGGGCCCGGGGCACATGCCTCCTGTGCCCCCCCCCCTTAATCCGGCCCTGCAGGTACCGCAGGCCTGGTCAGGGCACCCTGATATACAATGCCTGGCTTAAATGATATTGCATCGAAACAATACAAAAAGTGATTATAGTATAATAACTAGAGAGGATTTTTTGAACAGGGCGATTGAAAGGTAAAAAAATATACAACACAACAGAAAACAGCGCTGATGACTGATACACACAATCAATATACAACCATCCGTGGGTAATAAATGTCTATAAACACTTTATTAAAAATGTAACATAAAATATGCAACACTGGCCAGTGGATAACAACTTGACATATACAAAATCAGATGAACCGACTGTGTAAACCATCAATAAGGCTGATTAACTGAAGAAATCACCAGGCAGGTGATGAAACGCGTCAGTTGATTTGGATGTTCACTGAGTCGCTGGATAACACTATTCCATGAACCAGCTCATATCCCTAGTGGATTTTTGGAGGTTGCCTTTTTGAGCCATATCATCGCTATACAATTGGTGCCACGATTGTGCTAGCTGCTATTTCACTACTTACACGGATTGCCGTCTTCACCCACATATCTACCATGGAGGTCCCAGAGTTCGTTCTGGGTATGAGGTGCGTGCGCATACAGACCACAATACGGGACTGAGTATCGGACCAGGTCTGTATTGCGCTTTCTACTCAAGCAGTTTAGCGACTTTGATTTCCATTCAGGAGTGGCGGTTTTCTCATTGTGGCATTTATGGTATATTCTCCTCCATACTACATGTGTTAGAAGCATTGAAGTGGGGTCCACCATCAACGCGGTGACGTATACTTTCCACCATCAGTGTGGCCACACTTATTTTGAAGCTCCACTTCATGATGTTCTACGGGGTCATTGGACACTAGTATCTATCCGATGTGGGACATTTAGCTGGTTCTCTTTAGGAGTGATCGATTCCATGGTTCATCAGCCTTATTGGTGGTTTACACAGTCGGTTCATCTGATTTTGTATATGTCAAGTTGTTATCCACTGGCCAGTGTTGTCTATTTTATGTTACATTTTTAATAAAGTGTTTATAGACATTTATTACCCACGGATGGTTGTATATTGATTGTGTGTATCAGTCATCAGCGCTGTTTTCTGTTGTGTTGTATATTTTTTTACATTTGAGATCTCATTGATCTCTTCAGCTGCAGATACTGATTCACACCTGGGGGTAAATGTATCAAGCTGAGAGTTTTCCAGCGGGTTTGAAAAGCGGGGATGTTGCCTATAGCAACCAATCAGATTCTAGCTGTCATTTTGTAGAAAGTACTAAATAAATGATAGCTAGAATCTGATTGGTTTTTCAAACCCGCCGAAAAACTCTCAGTTTGATACATTTACCCCCTGATCTCCATTTTTGTATCATCTCTCCGTGCGCCAGGTTTTTCTTGTTGTTTTTTCACGATTGAAAGGTAAGTATAGGGAGGATTTGAAAAAAAAGTGATATCTATATCTATCTATCTATATATCTATATATATATATATATATATATATATATATATATATATATATAAAATCACTTTTTTTCTCATATATATATATATATATATATATATATATATATATGTTAGCTATGTTTTCTATGGTTTTTTGGATGATCAGCTATCGTTATTGTTAGTGTATATTATGTGCGGCCCAAACCAACTCGTTGTCTGCCAATGTGGCCCAGGGAAGCTAAAAGGTTGGACACCCCTGATCTAGGCCATGCCAAATCCTTGGATTTAATTATCAGAATAAGAGAGGATTTGAGGGCGTTACATGCTAGATGGCCTGGGATTAGGATAGGTTGGTCCCACATTATCCCCCACCTTGCTTGGAGAATTCCCATCGCCCCTCCCATTATGAAGACCATAATTCGAAAGGTCAATAAGGCTGCAAGTAAAGTGGTTGAAGCCTTAGGTGGGTTTGCTCACCCATGGATCACGGTGAGGCACACCCATTTTTTCCGCCCAGACGGGGTGCACCTCACAGATGAGGGCATGGAGTGGTTTATTATTCACTTTTATAGGCATTTAGGTTCCTTAGTTCTTTCTCTGTGTGGCGGGCCAGGTTCCCGTTAAAGGGTCCTGGCTGTGGGTAGGAGAGCAATGCAGTCAGCGGCTGATCGAAGGTGCTACCGTTTAATTGGCCGCACGTCACTGCCCCTTTTGCAGTAACCTGACTCTTGGCCTCTGGGGCGGAGGATATACGGTCGTATACGACAATGTGAGTCCAGAAGGGGGCAGTCACGATGACGCCAAGTTTAGTACCGACCAATCGTAAAGACTTGGGATCCGTAAAGTCTTGGGACAGCGGTATTGCTTCACCTTACGCTGTATTGGTTTAAAGTTTAGTCGTTAGCTGACTGCTTCGCTCTCGTCGCCATTCAGAGTTTTAAAATAAAATTCTTCCACTAAATAAATACGCCCCTTTTTTTGCCAAACTTATATCTGGTGTCCGTGTCGTTATTTTAGATAAGAAGGTATTAGGTGTTTAATCATTAAGGTATAAGTGCAAAGATATTAGCAATGAACATTTTACATATTATGGTTGACACTGCTGTCCCACACCAGGCAGCACTTACCTCTACTTTAGACAGCTCCACCACATCCCAGACTTCTCTGTTACCCACAGCACAGCCACCTTTCCCAGGATCCTGAACCCAGGGGCGGAACTAGACTGTGTTAGTCACGCCCCTTTAGTCTGATTAGCTAGTCCCGGTTGGCCCGCCCCCTGGTCGCGAATGGCCCCGCCCCCTTAGAACGCATCTATTCTAAAGTATTTGCTTCTGCTGCTAGGGGAACGATTGCTTCCCCCAGAGCCTTAACTAGGGTGGTGCGGGCGGTGCCGTCGCCCAGGGCACATAGTAAAAAAAAAAATCTAAAAAAAAATTGTGCCCCCTTCCCCCGACTCGCGGCACCCCCCCACCCCCCGGGGGGCGGGGGGGGGGGGGGGGGGGCGCATTATATCATAGACTATATTGTGCATAAGGCATGTGTAATATCATGCAGCAGTTTTCAAACATTAGGTTTTTGCAGGGTGAGGCTACACAGTTAGCAATGAACTCTGATACCCAGAGTGACAGACAGCACACCCTCTACTGCCCATGTGCTCAGCCTGTGGTGTGGAGAGGTACAGGCAGTGGAAGATCCAAGGGTGGGAAGGCTGAGCAACCTTTTGTGAAGATCTAAATACATGTCGGTGACATCACCCGAGACTGGGTAGTGATTGTATTTATGTAACTTAAACAGTGAATATATCGGCCATTTATGGGGGAGCCGAGACATATAATCATCTTTTCTGATTTGCCCCATCATACGCTGTGTTCTGCCCCTCTCTGCAGAGTTTTGCCCCACTGTACCAGGTTTCGTCTTTATATGTCTGGCATTGCCCCTTGTTGCTGCGCTTTTCACATCTGTGATGGGTTTTTCCCACCTGTGCCCGGCGATGCCCCTCTGTGCCACGATTTGACCCTCTGGGGGGAATTCAATTGGCCACAGTTTTTTTTTCACACCGTGTTAAGTCATTTTAAAGCAGTTTCCACTCATTTTAGAGCAGGTTAACTTTACCCGATATTCATCAAAAATTTTAACATACCTTTTTTTTTTGCGTAAACGGTCCTATCGTGGACAGGTAGAAGATCCATTGAAAGTATAGGGAGGGAGGGAGAAGTGTTAAAAACTATTGAATTGTTTTTTAATGCGGCGCGGTAAACTGTCAAATCTCCAGTTTTATTTCGCACCTCTGATGGCTCTGCAAAAAATTAAAAACATAAGAAAACTATTTCAAATAATGTAATAATGTAAAAAAAAAGATAAATTATGTTTATCAGTAATGCTTAACATGAAAAAGATGATTTTCTTTTACAAAAAGCATGTACAAAAAAAATTTCATAAAAATAATAAACACACTATTCGCTAATTAATATATTTATGTATGTTATATGTACTAATGTGTTTTGTAATGGTATAGATGACTGTATAGTAAAGAAAAAAAAAATATAGTGAAAAAAGTACTAGGTAGGTTGTGTAATGCAATAAAATGTATAAATGTATGCCAATGCATTTTTTTTTATTATAGATGACCACGTTAAACCCTCCCTTTCACTCCCCAAAAATTTGCAAGCACCAATGATTAACGCACGGGCGATGGGTTTATACCCCATTCATACTGCACCAAAATCCCGGGTTTTTGCCGGGGCGAGCTCAGACGACCCGGGTCTTGGTGCAGTATGAATGGTACAAGTCAAAAATCTTGGGTCTAAAAACCCGGGTCTTCAACCCGGGATTTATCGAGGGGTAATTCCCGGGTCGGACCCGGGTTGCCTGCACTATGAATGGTGCAACCTGGGTTTTTCAACCCAGGTTGCACAGAAAACAAGCTGATTGGCTGTCTGCCTGTCTCTGGAGGATGATGTCATCGGTGGGAGCCTGTGGAAGATTCGAACAATCACCACCCACTTTTGCATCATCTTTATGCAACAAAAAAACAGTCACCTTTCAATGACATCACCATTTTTCAGCCAATGAAAACTGCTCTGGTGATGACTCCCACAAATTGCCAGGGCACAGACTTGTGCAGTATGAATGGGGTCAACCCGGGAAATTCCCGGGTCCGAGGTGCAGTATGAATGGTGTTTCTGAGCTAGGACGCTCCGAGCCCCGGCAAAAACCCGGCTTGAAAAACCCGGGATATTGCCGGGGCGGCAGTATGAAAGCGGTATTACCTGTTTTAGAATTGAATTGCACAATTTTTTACGCGGCGGTAGCTAAAAATAGTCACACCAGCGGGTCAAACCCCACACGGGTATTTTTTATTTTTTTAACCCTGTGGAAAAAAAAAAACGTGCAGTCTTTTTAATTCCCCCCCTTTGTGTTTTGCCCACCTGTACCAGGCTATGGACTATGCCTGGCATTATCCCTTTATGCTGGTCATTACCCACCTGCTGCCAGACTTTGGCCCTCTGGGCCAAGTTTTACTGTTCTGTGCCATATTTGCCCCTCTGTGTCGGGGTATGATGGCAGACTTTTCAGGATTGTACTGGTCGAATGGATTTTTACATAATGATCTGGGCCGAGCACAGTGCAAGAGACAGGTTTTTTTTATATGAATCGTAGATATTAAAATGAGATACAATAAGGGGCGTGGCTTAGTAGCCAACATGGGCAGACAGATTTGATGAGGGCAATATGTGGCTGACAACCAGCTTCACACACGAGGAGCAATCAACAGAGGTACAACCGTCCGGACTGCTGATACTCTAAGCTGCCATTTAGTACCTGTCTCAGACTAGTGGTCACTTCTTGCTGCTGAGCTGTTATCGGCATAAACCATGCACCACACGCCCAACTGCTAATTAGTTCGGAGCCCAGCCCGCTGCTATAAAGAGCAGTGGATTCCAAACTTTTTCAGTTCAAGTTACTCTTAGGGTCTCCAAAAAATTTTCAAGGCACCACTAAGCCAAAATAATTACCAAGTAGTCCCCGCCTTGCTTACCACTGGCCCTGGCGGAGGCACCCCTGTGAGATCTCCAGGGCACCCCAGGGAGCCTAGGCGCACAGTTAGGGAACCACTGGAGTAGGGGCTACACCCCTCATACACCGGAGGTCCCTTCTCAGCCGTCACCGATCACCGCTAGCAGGTGACGAAGCACTAACTGACTCACGGGGGCCCAACAAATGCTATCAGGTCAGTGAGGTACCCTCGAGATGTATCCCTCCTCGCCCAGAGGCGAACACCTGAACCGTCTCCCCACGCACAGACAGGGCCCTGTGACGCAGCTCTTCCCCCAGCATCGGCTACCTGCAACACCATCAATAGACTCCTGAACTGCACTCCACTCCCCCCCCCCCCCAGATAAGTTACACTACACCCAATGCTCACACACTGTCACGGTGAGCGTAGACTAAATACACAAACCTTACGCATGTCCGTTCACCTGATTCAATGGCTCAAGTCACCACTATCTAAACCTGTGACAACAGGCTGGCTCCAGGCACTGGAGGGTTAATCCCTGCAGCACACAGCTCTGTGTCAGTTTGAATCCCCAACACAGAACACTGCTGCCACCTTGTGACAGAACCAGAAACTACAATAGCATCTGTAATTCAATAGCAAACTGTTAATATATGGACTTTTTCATAATACCCCAGATTTGCACTGGGCACAATCTAACTCAGTTCTCCGGCATTAGCACCACAGCTGTCCTACTGTGCACCTGAAAAGCTCCGCTAGGGGCCTAGTGGGACCTTTACAGAACTGGTTTTAACTATTATTCACCACTGACTTTGCTACCTACTGCTATGTACTAAACACTCTGTATAGGGGCGTCAATTCATTATCTTTGGTTATCCTATTCACTGCACGGATACAACTAGACTGTCATGGCCGGACAGGACGAAGCAAATCTCCTCGGTGGAGATCTCCAACTTCTTTGACAGAGGCAAAAAGAAATCTAAATGGCCTCTTGACCCCACTCTTCTTCAGGAGTTATCCTCGGTGAGGTGTCAACTTAATGTGGTCCTATCTAAGAAAACAGCCCGTACCCTCAAATGGACACAGCAGCTCTTCTATGAGAATAGTGTCAAAGTGGACTCCCTATTGGCACAGAGGCTGCATCAGACGCGCACATGTCATGCAATTTCTTCCATAAAAAGTCCTCAAGATCTAATAATTTATCACACAGATTTGATCCTCAAAGAATTTCAAAGCTTTTACTCTTCGCTTTATCACCTGAACGCCTCTGACCCACCGCCTCCTGACTTACGCACATTCCATCTCCCAAAACGTAACAAATTGTTAGGAACCCCTCTAGCCGGTACAGCACAACCCGGAGTCTGCTCTGCCAGTCAGGTGTTCACTGGAGCCCCTAGTGGTGGGGACAGACTTGGCTGCAGACTAGCAGAGGGTCGTGAAGTGCGTACTGACTAGGGGGAACCTAGGTAAGCGGAGTGGAGTCCAAGCAGAGGTCAAGGGCCGGCAGTAGATAGCAGATCCGATAAACAAGCCCGGGTCAGGGGTCACGAGCAGACAGGATGGCCGGTATACAAGCCAGAGGTCAAGGTCACGAGAAACACAGGCAGGGTCTAAATCCAGGCAAGGGGTCATACACGGGTAGTCAATAGGATTTCCAAGAGACAGGAACAAGGCACAGAGCAGGTCAGCAGACTGGAACAGAAGCTATAACCGGCAGTGAGGCTGCAGACCTTACTGCCTTAAGAACTGAAGACCACCAATCAGAGCTCTGAATCATGCACCGCCCCTGTATTGCTAATCAATCAGCCCACAGGCTGATCTATTACACATGCGCCCGGCTACTCAGCCTGCCGGAGCGCCTACAGCCTATTTTCGGCGTCCGGCCGTTGCCCTTGCAACGGTCGGCCCGAAAAACCGGAAGTGACGCCCCGGTCGTCATGGCGACGGCCGGGACGTCGGAAGAAGGTAATGAGTGTCGCGACTGTCTAACACAAATCAGCTCTTAAATATCTCAGCTCTCACATAACAGAGGAGTAAACTACTACAGCTTCAAACTTCAGGCTGCCTCTGCTCCGGGCCCGGACGGCTTTCCAGGAGTATATTACAAAAAATTTGCTGGTGTTCTAAGTCCTAAGCTTATCCTATAGTTTAACTCTATCCTCAAAAGGGACAGTTCCATCAATATTTGAAGATCAGGCATTTCTATCAAACAGTTAAAACCCAAATGCTGGTTAGATCACCCGCTGTGTTCGAAAACCTGTGTCTCTCTGGATCTTCCTCGAAAGGCCTCATATCTACATTGTACAATACATTACTCCCTCTCATTACAGAAATTAAATACCGTTTAAAGACCCGGTGGAAGACAGATCTGGGGTAGGCCTTAGACCACAAAGACTGGTCTGACATTTATGAATGGACGGCACGCTGTTCCATCAATGTCTTCATCAAAGACAATGCGAATAAACTGTTTCAGGTGGTAGTACATCCCCTCCAGGCTCCATACCATATATCCGCAGGTAAGTGCTGTCTGTAGGAGGAGCTGTGACCACACTGGCAACTTCATGCATATATGGTGAGACTGTCTGAATTTATGTATGTTCTGGACCGCTGTCCCTTCCTTTGCTTCAACAATCCTCAGTCTTCCTATACCCTCTGACCCCAAACATGTGCTCCTACCTCTACCCGTCCTAGACCTCCCCTCCAATGCTCATATGTTGTTCAGACACATTTTCAGTGTGGCGACCTGTCAAATCATTGCCTCCTGGAAGAATCCCTTACCGACGACACTTCAATTAGTCTGCACCTATCGGATGGAGCACATCACCAGCATCCTGAGGGGCTCCTCCGTATCCTTACACAAAATCTGGACCACATGGGTCTCATATCATAACCAACCTCTACTCCATTTCTAAAATGGTTCTAAAACCATCTGCTGGCTGAACAATCTAAGTGACCTCTGTGCTCCTAACAAATCTATCCTTGAGGGCACCTTATCTTTACACTTTTCTCCTATTCCTCTTAAGACATCAGACCCAAACTCTGACCCTTCTCTCCCCCCCTTCCCCACCCCTTTACTACATCTTTCTCTCTCTTTCCCCCTCCCCTGTCTTTCAAGAAGTTATAGGTAAGTACATCACTGGGGATTGCATCCGGTACAGAGTGTACATCTCAATGTAAGAGTACCCCTTGGGCATGATCACTAATGACTTCATATGTAGCTTTCCGTGATGCAATATGCCCCATACATGTTTGCATATTACTATTACTGGATTTCTTTTGACTTTCTGTTTTCATTTATAAACAATGTTACTAATACACAGTATTTTAAAAAGAAAGAAAAAAAGGAGAAATAAGAGTTGTAAATTGGGTGTTTTTCAGATTGTTGCACAAAAGCCTTGATTTTGAAAGATATTTTCACATACCAATTATTATTTTAGCGCTCACAGCCCCCTACAGCTCAGGAATACTCCCACCCGCTGGTGCTACAACAGATGCTCTCCCCATGGAGGAAGAGGAGGTACAAGAAGCATAAAATTGTACAGTGATCTGTTTTGTTTGAAATCTTACACGCGGCCGACATGGGAAGAGGATTCTATGCAGGGCCAGCAGGGGAGAGAGTACTCAATCTGTGGGGGGGCCATGCAATAAGACCCCACTTTTATAGTAGTTGGGGAGATGGGGTTGGTACTTTATCGAGGGACATTCTGTAACACCAGCTCAGTGCTGATTATCATGGGGTGACATTTTCAGACTGTTAATTCACCAGAGACCTCTCAACGCAATCCAATAATACAATATGTTTTTGCAAACTACACAAACAAGATATTTGAATAAGCTCCATTGTCTCCTCGGAGGTGAGAGCAAAAATGAGCAAAGATAATTACCACACATCTCGCGGAAAACATAACGCGCAGGGCTTCTACGGTATCTGGCGGATAAATAAATCACCCACAATGACTACTTAATGAGGAAAAGACAGTTCTTAGCGCTGATTACTCCCCTCTGTCTACTATTGAGCACAGGACATAAAATATCTGAGCGGACTGATGGTTCGATGAGCTGGTGCAGTGAATAATATAGCATAGTGCTCTCAATGACGGATAATATAGTAATATAATATATAATATAAACACAAACCTGTGACCTTCCTCTCATCTTTACTGGAAAATTGTAACAAAAACACCCACTGTGTACAGATGAGCAAAGGTGCAGTGAAACTGACGCGTTTCACGATGGAACTGGACATTATAGAGCAATATTCGGCTGTGGAGAAGATGAATAAGGTGATTTGGAGACGGTCGGGACCCTTTCTAATACATCGCCGCATCCCGGCAAAGCTGACAGCCGCACGCACGCGTAGAGTAAAAGAAACAGCCTACGGGCAAATTAATTACTCCTGAATTAATTAGGCAGGTCCTGGGGATAGTGTCATGGTTAAGCCCTGATTGGCTCCCTTCAGTATTTAAGCCAGGGAGGGCTTAGCCTCCCTGCCGGTTATAGCATTCTGCTGACCTGCTCCTGTGCTGTGCTTGGTGAAAACCTTTGGATTGACTTCTGTGTATGACCTCTGCCTGTTTCCTGGATCCTGATACCTGCTTGTTGCCCTGACCTTCTGCCTGTTACCTGGACTTGAACCATCGCTTGTTGCCCTGACCTTCTGCCTGTTACCCGGAATTGCAATAATACTTGTGGCCCACACCCTGCTTGTATCTGACGTTTCCGCCTGTGCTCTGTTAGGCCAGTCAGACATTGTCATCTTTGTCCCAGTCCGCAGACCTCTGGCCTGTTCCTATCTTCGTGTATTACCTACCACTCCTGTGTGCTGCTGTGTGACCATAAACTTGTACTACAATGAGTATAAGACCTGGGGGCATCCGAGTACCTGTGAGCATAACCATTCTCTACGGGAAAGGCGGCTGCTATAGGTGAAGACCTCTTCCGTTAGTTCTACAAGTTTATGATGCACTGGTGGCCATAACACTAGAGTCCAGTAATCGGGTAGAGGTCAGGGCAACAGGCAAACAAGCAGGGTCCAGTAATCAGTTAGAGGTCACAACGGGAGCAAACAAGCAGGGTCCGGGAATCAGGCAGAGGGTCACAACAGGAGATCAGACAGCAGGAAAGCAAAACTAGAACAGGGCTAAACAGGAGACAAGCAGCAGCCAGGTATAAACGAACTGCACAGAGCACAGATTTAGGCAGGTATATGAGCTGTGAGACAGGTGCAGTTCTTATCAGGTAAGGAGATTAACTCCTACAGGCAAGGTGTAAAGTTCAGGGGCAGAACAGCAGCACCTCTGGTGGATTTGAGGTACTGCT
Source organism: Mixophyes fleayi (assembly GCF_038048845.1). Taxonomy (NCBI): domain Eukaryota; kingdom Metazoa; phylum Chordata; class Amphibia; order Anura; family Limnodynastidae; genus Mixophyes; species Mixophyes fleayi. The sequence goes on along the minus strand of NC_134405.1, from coordinate 344,650,713 downwards.
GCTACATACAAAGTATAGGCAGAGTCATAACAGTCAGAGACCTGTGTTGTAGTCTGTGGCTTCTCTGAGTGACATCTGCTGCTAAAATGAATTGTAACCTGCATTTGTACATCAGCAAACAGCATTCACACAGGTTTTGTTTTCAGTTAATATTTATCATTGATTTATACATATAAGTATATGTTACATATTGATATAATTGTCGTGGGCCTGATTAATGTTCGAATGTGCGTCCATTTGCATGAAATAGCTCAGAAACGGACCTTACACGCAAACTGACTGAACGCAACTGTATGTAATTCCTGTCTGAATGCAAATGACACTTAGAACTGCCTACAACTTGAGGGAAGGAACAGATTATTATAGGCCACGTAAGGGTGTGCTGCGGTCACTCAGAAGCAGATGCTGCTGATTAAAGTCCTGGGTATCTCATAAGTACGTTTGGATTCAGTAGTATCATTTGCACCCACTACAGGGCAGGTGTCAGTGATGTCTGACATGGAATTGTCATTGTATTAAAAACTGCATGTATATGTGGTACTAGCTAGCATATAACGTGTATGCACGGAAGATGGACCATATAAACACACTGGGCCTGATTCATTAAGGAAAGTAAAGCAAGAAATTGAGTAACTTCGCAACTGGGCAAATCCATGTTGCACTGGAGGGGGAGGGTAAATTTAAATTGTGGGGACAGATTTATAGGGGGGGGGGTAGAACATGTCAGATCAACTTTAAATTTCAGTTTAAAAATAAAGCTATCAAGTATTTGTGAGCTGCATAAAAAAACAGCCAGTATTTAACTTATGTGCAAAATAATAAACTAATTTGCACCCCTTGTATTGTTACATGGTTTGTCCAGGAGAACAGGAGAATATTTACTCCTTTTGTTGCCTTACTTTCCTTAATGAATGAGGCCCATTGTATGTATAGTACGAAATAAGAGCATCTGTATTTATGTTTTTAATGTTAAATAAAAAAAAAGTACAATTTTTTTAAAACATTTTTAAATCTATTTTTGTATTAATGATTATACTGTTTAGAGTTGTTTATTTTATAATATACATTTTTCTGTATGTGTTCTGATGTGACCTTACATTGTACATACACATGTTGTATCGTGCACTGTGTTCTGTCTACATACAGCAAGTACCGTATGCCCAGAGCGCACTTATACCCGGATTCAAATGGAAGTGTATCATGAAATCCACTTTGATTTGAATATAGTCAGAACTACGCTCAAGTTCTCTGCTCATTTTTAAACCACAATTTGCGTTCAATTTGCGTCCAAACATGAATCAGGCCTTGTATATTTATTACAAATGTGCTCACTCTTCCGTAATGTCCGTAAGACCCCCACATTCTTGGTAGGTCTCCCGGGAGAGCAGGACATACACCCGCATCTGCCCACTTCCTAGTAAAGTAGGCAGGATTGGAGCCTCCATGACGAAATTGTCAGGGAATTGCGTCACTAAAGCCCCACCCCCGTGGTAAAATGATGCGTCACAGCAGTATGTGGGTTCGAGGCCAAAATGATAAGATTGACCAAGCCCCGCCCCTTCATCCTCACATCCCCCCTCTCCGCTGGGATCTCCTGGAGCGGAAGATCGACAAGTATGATTTATAAGAATCACCAAAACCTGCGGGTTGAAGTTCAGGTAAAGAACTGAACATTTTTTAACAGCATAGACATTATACAGTGCCTAACACAACAGAGAGCGGGCAGAAGAGCTTACAATCAAATGTGGTGGAGGATATATATAATAATGTGAGAGAGGAGTTTGCAGTAAGTGGAGTACTCTGGATGTTAGATAAAGCAGCAGGATGGGGGGTGGTTTAGTATTGAGGGATATAGGACCGGTGTTCTGTTACACAGAAGTCATGTAAGAGGAGTATGTATCATACATGAAATAAAACACGTATATTGTTTGACCACTTTAAACCCCAATGTTAACCACACTCACCCACTCTCCCGGAAAGTCTCCCGCATTCTGCCCACTTCCTAGAGATGCGGGCGAGGACCTCAATAACACAATTGCTGTGAATCACGTAATTTTGACCCCTGTTCGTAACATTGCGTCACATGGGCGGGGCCAACATGATCCAGCTTAATTACATTTATCTGTACTTACCACTTGACCTCCCCTCCCCCGGGATCTCCTGCAGGGAGGGATTATACAGATGACAAGTATTAGTTTAACTCCAGTCACATGACTAACGCAGAATTGTTTAAGCCACTTCTTATATACCGAAATAAATTACTCTGTTCCTTAGCGAGGTCACACAATTAACACAATAATTACCTGTGTGCAGGGAGAGAATGTAAACACAAAAACCAGCGCACGAAAGTCATGTAGACAAATCAGCTTCAATGAAAATGCTGTAAAGATATATATATAGTAGATTTAATACATCTTATCTTTACACACAACAGTCTCCTCTATTCCTCACACACATAAACACATCTCACTCTCTTATGCTGTAAGTGGAAGTGACTTGGGATAAACCATCTTCTTTATGTGATTTATTTCAGTCTCTGAAACATTTTACAACATTTTTAATTTAAGGAGGTTCTGCACTATATCCTGACCTTTCCAGATTAAAACGAATCATTATCAAAAATAATCACCACCTCTGGAGGTGCGATCTAAAATAAATGAATTAACCATATTTTCACCCACATAGATTATGGCAGGTTTTAGAAATAAATAGCTGTTCATGTTTCTCTTTCACTCATGTATAATTTGCACAAAAAGGAAAATTTGCTCCTAATTGAATCGCCTCCAAGATGCACAAGATCTTCACACATTAGTGTAGCCTTCATGTCCAGTTCCTAAACAGGGAGACGTGTCGTGTGAGTCGAGCTTAGAACTCTATCTGGACCCCGTATTTTCTACTGGAGACGCCTCCCTAAGCGCTACGGAATATGTTGGCGCTATATAAATAAATGATGATGATGATGATGCTGCCTATTCCTGACATCATCTGTCCCACTCATGGGCACATCTTCATCATTCTCTGACCGACCCGACCCCTGGCCGCCACTACCTAGTACAGGCCGGGGTTTGGTCCTACTCTCCGGCTGGCTTACTTACCTCCGGTCCTGTTGCCTCCCGCTGTTTCCAGTTCCTGATGCCCTGTTGCCTTCTACCGCCTGCTGTCTCCTGCTTTAGTTCCCGGCCGCCGCTACTACCACCTACTCCAGGACATGGCTCTGGCCTTCTCTCCGAATAGCCTATTCAATCCTGCTGCCTCCTGCTTAGGCCTTCTGATACCCTGCAGCCTCTTGTTTTAGCTTAATATTCAATATTTAATGGTGATAAGGTTTACTCCCTTTAAAGAAGGGGGGGAAATCATAATCAGCTATCTTTATAGTATCATAATTCACCTATTGACCATAATATTAATTGGCAATCATTTATGTAGTCCAACCATTACAAAGCCTGAAAGTCTACTATAATTATAGTAAATTACAGCAGTATATAAGCTGTGTTATCACTCAGTGGAGTTAGAATATAAATTGGAGGTATTCTCTGGTTTATAGATAAAGAGACTGAAAGGAAATCAACTTTCAAGTGAAATTATAAGGAGGTAACATCAATTATAATGTCACCAAGCCTGATCCAAATGAGGTTGACATCTCTCTGCATCAGGTCTCAGTCATCATCAGAATAGACATGGGAGCTGATGGAACATAAACTGCTATATAATTATTGCATAAAGCAGTAATATGAGCTGTTGTGCACCCAGCATAAACAGTGAGCTGCTGACTGCCTATTGATGATCTAGCTAATGGCTGTAGAGCAATAATATGAGCTAATGTGCTGCCCAGCAAACGCAGTGAATTGCTGACTAACCATTGGCTATGAATGGCTGGATTGCAAGGTACGGGTGAATTGCTGCTTATTTTGTTTCTATCTTATGGCCATGAGATTGTCTGCAGAGGAGAGAAGAGAATAACAAAGCAACGTCAACGCGCGTTTCGCTGTGTATGCCTTTACAAAGTAAATTTTGGCCTCCGGGAGTGTCGGGAAGAGGTGGGTGTGAAGGGGTGGGACTTGGTGTATCCCATCATTTTGGCACCGCCCATTTTACCATGGGGGCGGGCCAAAATGATGGAATTCCTGGAGAATTGCATCATGAAGTCTAAAATCTGCCCTCTGCACTAGAAAGTGGGCAGATGCGGGAGAATTCAAGAGTGTCCCGGACATTCTGGGAGAGTTGGCAGATATCTGATATTTGTGACATAGGATCAGTGCTGTCAGTGTTACTGTAATTACACATGTGGTGACATAAATAACATTTCTGACATGTTTTGTACAATACAATAATAAAGTTGAATTCAGTAGATTTTCCCCTATTCACAGGGGGCTCAGACACTGACAGTATCCCCAACACACATATGAGGACCCCCTGAATACAGAGAGGGTCTTCTCTAGCTCCCAGTGTCACAGCTTTACCATAGAGAGATGTTTTATTTCTCTGCCATACAGCCGGGATCAGTACTCCCAGCCTACATGTGTCACTTATGTGTTACATAGATGCTGGGACTTGTAGTACCACAACAGCTACAGAGACACCGGCTGTCTAATACAATAATGCCAGATTACAGGAACAATTTGTGACATTTATTAACTGCATTACTGACATATAATTGAAGATGATTGGACATAAGAATTAGGTAAAAATATTGTTTTGACTGTTACAAATGACACTATGAATGATTTACATTTACCATGTCAGGAAAACAAACATTAGGTAACTTTGCACATAAAACACAGCTGTTTAAACATTGAATGCAAAACTTGCAGTGTCCACAAGATTATACACTTATTACTTACACAAGGATCATATTTTTCATATACATATACACAGCTGTAACTCCACCCACTGCTCCATTCTATGGGCTAAATGTTCCACCAATCAGATTCCCCTCCATGTGATGTCACTGAGTAGATTTTTAATATGTCTTGACTCCCCCAGATATCTTTATACAACCTCCCCATACACATAATGCAGCATGAAGGGGCTCAGTGAAGGTGGCAGTGACGGTGTGTAAGTGTCTGATCGGGTCACACAGAGAATAAAAGGAAAGCTGTCCAGCCTCATAATCCAGATATATTCCCAATCTATTACAGGGAATATTGCCAGGTAACTGGGTCACTTTCCTGTCATGTATCACTGTATACTTATCACTTGTCCTATCCAAACCCCAGGACTTGTTATTATACCCAATGAATGACTGATCTCCTCTCCTGTCTATACTGGGATAACACATCCCTACCACCCAGCTCACTGATTTACTGACATCCACTTCCCAGTAATGTCGCCCTGAGGAAAATCTCCTGCTGCTTATTACCTGCTCATAATCCTGAAATCTCTCTGGTGTTTCTGGATGATTCTGGTTTATATCTGACCAGGATGCAGTTTTCCTGTCACCTGATATATGTATATTATCACCAGCTGTGTTTACATCCAGTAATATGTCTGTATATTCCCGCCTATAGATCTCTGTATTTATACCTGTTATTATATCAGATAATGTGTGTAATTTCCCTGAGATGAGACCCACATCCAGGTGTCCTACACCTTGGACTTGCTCAGCATGTCTCTCTGTGTCCTCAGTATCACACAAGTCACCAGTGTCTGGTTCCTGTAAGACAGTCAGTGGATCAGACATGTTACACAGCTCCTCAATGTGAAGCATCTTCCTAGACAGCTCATCCTTCTTTATTTCCAGCTGCTGTATCAGAGCAAAGACTGAGCGTGAAAAGCTCTCTTTCTGCCTGTATATCTCAATCAGGACTCTCTTTTCTAGGTCATCCAGCTGTCTCCTGATGTCTCTAAACAGGGCAGTGACTGTCTCTGTTACACCAGCTGCTTTTTCCTGATTTTTTCCCCTGCGCTCCTGCAGATTCTGGACTCTTTTCTCAGTCTCCTCTCTCTTTGTGGTCAGATTCTGCGGAACATTTCTCAGTTTCTCCTTCTTCTTCTCAGAGGCCTCATCTAGCATCTCTACCAGGTGTCCCCGATGTTCTCCTGCCAAACTGCAGGACACACAGATACAGGCAGCGTCCTCAGTGCAGAAATACTTCAAAATCTCTTCATGGATGGAACATTTTCTATTCTCCAAGGAAGTGTTTGGATCAATTAAGACATGTTCTGCTGACTTGTTGTGTGTCTTACAATGTATATCACAGAGAGAAGCTTCACACTCGATGCAGGTTTTAAGAGCAGGTACTGAAAAGTGGACACAATAAGTGCAAAATATCCCAGTATTTACCTCTGGGATAGAGCGCATACAATCTGCTATTTTGCAGAGGCTTCTGTTTTTCTCCGGGACATGACTATTCTGAAACTCTGCTCTGCATTCAGGACATCTGAAAGCTCTAGACCCCTCCTGTGTATTCAGCACACGATCAATACAGACCTGGCAGAAGTTGTGTCCACATCTCAGTGTTACAGGATCTGTATAAATGCTCAGGCAGATGGAACACTGCAGCTCCTCTATCAGAATAGCAGACGCCATCGCTGACAACAGAATAGAGAAATGAAAGTGACAATCTTCGAAACTCAGAAATCAGTGGGTGTGTTGTACAATTCTCACACAGGGCGAGGCTGAGCTTATAATTATGTTTATATCTAGAGGCTCAGCCGAGGGACACAGCAGATACATAAAGGAACATCATGCAGAAAAATGTACTTATTTTGAAATAAAAAAGGTCATTTAATTAGCTGAAAGTTATTCAGTTGATTTATGAAAAATGCAGTCATTTAGTTTGTTACAATTTTATAAGAATGATTTATATTAGTTAATAATAGTTTTATCTTAGGGACTTCTGACCATTATACTGGATCCATTAAGGGGGCAAAATTGCCACACAGGGGTTACATAACTTGCATTTAAACCCAGCCCCACAGACCAGGATGGTCGGGTAGAGCCCGAGTCCTGGCTGGTAGTCTCTGGAAGGGGGACACAGGGATATTTGAGCCCTTCACCTTATAGAGGCAGCAGCAGGGCCATCTTTTCCATTGGGCACGATGGGCAGCTGCCTGGGGGCCCAACAGGCAAGGGGGCCCCATAGGCACAACTCTTAATGAGAATAAAAAATCCTGCAAAAGAAAAAAACATGCAAAAAAACCTTCAAGGGTCACTGAGCAAGTACATCTATCTATCTCTATCTTTATATATATCTATATCTGTATACATCTATATATTTATATTTATATCTATATCTAGGGGCCCCGGTGCACTGCTTTGCCCGGGGGCCCATAATGTTGTTAAGATGGCCCTGGGCAGCAGCCTAGGGATGACCAGCCTGGGATGGGCTTACAATATAGCAGGAGGACCCCACACTCCTGGTCTTCCTGATACAATGGAAACCAGCCCAGGTGGTATATCACTGGTGCTCGTTAAGGACTTGCAATGGGAGTGTCCTCCTGTCTATTAAATAATATATTTTATTATTGTGTAACGCCCCCTGCGGGGAAAGACAGGGACAGACGCAACACAAAAGAACTCACCTTGAAAACGATGGTCACCTCCAGTCCGCTTCCTATTTTCCAGCTGCGATCCAATCCCAGCAGATCCGCAGCCGCAGTCACCTCCAATCACGTCCCTCTAAGATAGAGACAGGGATTACGGCCGTGCCTACCAGGTAAGGGCTGTCCGAGACTACGGCAAAGAACAAGGGCACAGTCAGTCCAAGCTCCTTGCCGCCTCCTCACTTTGTTCTTGCCAAGACGCGGGGGACTACAGGCACTGAAGGCCAAGACCAGTCCGAGGACTAATCCCGCCTCAAGTACCTCACACACCTGCCGGTGAGGGCCTAACCGAAAGGGGGAATCGAGCGTGATACTCACCGGGACACTCCCACTTCCGATCCGGTTCTCCTGCACCTCCCCGATACCTGCGGATGACAAGGACACACAGCCTCCCTCTGCACTGTCAGTGAGACTAAGATGGCACCCACAAATGCTAAACTGACTACAACAGCGACCCGACCCTAACAACGTTCTAATGGTCGGCAACGCAACTAAGTCAAACACTATGACTAACTAGGTGTGGTGCACTAACGGAACTTCTCAGTTACACGCTACGGGGAACACCAGCCGGTGTTCACAGCCTAAACCGGAGGGCGGTTCCTAACCCCCTCACCCAGGTCGTACCAAGAAGCTGCCTTCTTGCTATGGAGTCACACACAGGCCCTAAGTACGGGTTCTTTAAGCCCGGCTGAGGCTCAGTAGAACAGCACACTAACCCGCGGGCCGACTGCCGCACGGAACAGCCGATCGAACTGAACCGCCCGACTGCCTGTACTCGGGTATCTCACACGTGTCCCTACGTCCGGAACCACAGGTCCACCTGCACGGAACCGGCCTTGAGGACCCTTGATCAGAACCACGGCCGCCCCTGGAACTGCCTCAAGGTGTGCTGCACTGCCACCGACTCACTCAGCCACCCCCTCTGGGTACCAGTGTGACCCCGGGGACCTAAGGGACAGGGAAACTACGTGTGTTCTCCCCTGACTATGTGTATGCTGGTAACTACACTTGTCCCCACAACACGGGTTAGCACAGGAAACACAGGGAACAAGAGCCTACCTTTAATGGGGGCCTGACGTCTTGCCCCTGGACACAGTTATGTAGCACACCCCAAAATACCGTAATGTAAACTATACTCGCCGCACAGACAGAATAAATACAGTATACAGTACTTTGCACGCTACTTACCAGAGCACACCGCTGTTAGCCAACCAGCAGGTTGCTACAGCACCACAGGAGCCTCCGCTCTACTGTACCTCCTAACTACGTGTGCTCACCTCACACAGGACCGCGCCTACACTCACGAGGCTCCCACGCCTCTACCACACACCACCAGGGCCTTATGCCCTACACACCCTGGGTCTCTGCCCAGCTACACACAGAGCCTTCTGCTCTGTTTCATGGGCCTCAGCCCCCTCTCTAACTCAGGGCTCTGAGCCCACTCACTAGGGCCTTATGCCCTACTACCTAGGGGTCCTAGCCCCTGCCTGAGGCCTGTGGCCTCCCTAACTAACTGAGGGCCTTGTGTCCTTAATAGCCTACGGGCTACCAGCCCCTAACCAGGCCCTCTGGCCTTCCTATGGCCTCTAGGCCACTAACTACCTAAGGGCCTTGTGCCCTTGTAACTGGGGCTCCCACGCCCCCTGTCTAACTAATAGGGGCTTGTCCCCTTTATCATCAATTCTATGGCCTACTGGCCCACTAACTTCGTTGGGGCCTAGTGCCCAGGTCCCTGGGCCTTGTGTCCCTAAGTTAGTGCCAACGGGCCTTGTGCCCGACCGTGGCCCCGGGCCTAGTGCCCGAATTAAGGCTGAGTCACATACCTGCTCTGCGCAGGAATCTCAGCTTGCCACGCCGTCTTCTTCCGCCTTCTCCGGGTCTTCCAGACCCTCCAGCCGGCGGCGCCTCTTCTCCGGTTCGGCGCTGTTGAGAGCTGCTTGGCGGGGGCGCTCTCAGCCCTTACAAGGGCTCCCCGCCGGCGATCACTGCTCCGGCGGCTTGATTGTAGTCTTCTGGCGGCAGGGTAGCTCACGGCCCTTACAAGGGCCCCCTCCCGCCGCTGCCGCTGGTCCTGGTCCTGGACGCCGTGAAGAGACGTCCTTCCTCTTCTCCGCCGACGGACTTCAGGCAAAATGGCTCCACCCGGCGACTTATATAGTCGCCGGCGTGACGTCATCAGCCGGCGCGAGCGCTGATTGGCTCGCGTCGGCGCCAATCTTTTGAATGGCCGGGCGCGAGCCGCGATTGGCTCGCGCATCCGGCCGCTGATTGGCCAGCGGGGAAAGATGAGCCCTGATTGGCTCATCCTTCCCCCGCGCACGGGACCTGCAGGAAGAAAGGCATACTCACCGCCGCTGGATCGATGGACGGGTAAGTTCTTCTCCTCTTCTTTCTTCACCCACTTGCAGGGCTCAGCTACCAGGAGACTCTTCACCCCCTTCACGGGCGCCAGGAACGTCTTCTGTCCCTCCAGGGACACAGCGATGGCGGGTACCTTTGCCCGCTTCTCGGGCACCATCTCCACATTTGCACAGAGCACAATCCCACAACCCCACTTATGGTCCATTGTAATAACGAGGGAGAGGTTTCAGGGACTGTCACACTAGCAAGATTAATAGCAAGATACTGTATGAAATGGCAGCAGTATATAGGCCACCCAGTGGATGCGCTATATATTGCAGCTTATCAGATGGGTGGCAGCGTGGCGCTAGAATTTATCAATCTCTATATTGTGCAGCAGAGGAATCCTTGCCAAAATTTGAGGATAGTCATAATAGGACACATCTGTAAATACCTTGCTAAGATGAGGAGGGGGATGGGTAGTAGATCAATAGTTTATAACTATAACTGCATTTAAACATAATCTGGTCCCTCTACTATCCTACCAGAGAACACGTCTCTAATGCACTCAAGAGATATTAACTGGACTTTATTATCTTTATCTCTTATTATTATCAGAATTTTATTATATATATTATTTATTTTTATATTATTTGCCTCAACACGTCCACACCCCAACAAACTAAGGTGACACATGTTGGTGTGTGGATGTTTTGGGTTGTTTTCTACACTAAGGGGTATAATTACCAAATCTTCTAGAATTGAAATGTACACTGTAGAACAGGGGTTGGCAACCTTTTTCTATCAGTGTGCCATCTAAAATCTAGACAAACACAGGTGTGCCATTTGGGCATGTGTGTGTGTGTGTGTGTGTGTGTGTGTGTGTGTATATATATATATATATATATATATATATTTAGTTATGTCTTATTTTATGATGCTTATATCATATCAACAGTAATGGAACCAGAAAATGAAGAACGTTCATGTTATACCACATAGTAGTGCCACCAGTTCATATTGTGACACATAATAGTCCCCGATATTGATTGTATGCCACATAGATATCCCCGATATTCAAAGTATGCCTATTCATTCTATTTCATTATTGACAATTAGCAATGGAGCAATGGAGCTCTCCTGTTTGTGTGTGAACTATATAACACAGTACAATGTGACTGCAGATTTAGAAGACCAAGCCTGCCAGCCCTATTATTTCTATTTCAGCAATGACAATTAGCAATGGAGCAATGGAGCTCTCCTGATTGTCACTGGAGACTTTGAAGAACACTGCTACCCCTCCTCTTTCTATTCTATGACGCTGCCCAACTGTACTGCAGACTGCCAAGAACCGTGCTACCCCTTTTTATTTTTTAATTTTTAATATTCTGTCTTTAATGACTATAATATTATCAGGTGACATTTTTCTTCATATATATATTCATTTATATATATCTGACATATCCTGCAGCGTCCTGAGCAGATCAGACCTACAACCCATATTCATCAGCGCACGTATCTTCAGATCCGCTCCTTGTTGAATTTGGGCGTACGAATACCCAATTTACGTTTTAAAACAAACACAAACACAGTATGCGTCTCTTAACAAATCAGGACCCCTCTTTTTTTTTTCACTTCCAAATGGAAAATGCTGGTCATTATGGCTGTATCTTCACATTCCTACCTTCTGGAATTCACCAAGCCCGTAGCTCATTACTGTTACTGCAGGAAGCAACAATCTTTTTTCCTTACTGTTTTAAATCTTTAACTAAATAAAGCAAGGTCTTTCAGGGGACTTGGGTGATTCCCCTTGCCATACCCAATATATATTAATCTACACATTAATCTACACAAACCAGGAAATGGGGAAACGCCACACGTCATGTTTATTATATGGATCGGTAACGTAAAGACCAATAACTCTATAAACTAGGGTATGAGGCAGGGCTGTCTTAACACATGGGCACGCTGGGCAGTTGCCCGGAGGCCCTACTAGCATAGGAGCCCAATAGGCTTGCCAACATTTTGGTATATTATTCTGGGAGATTTATTAAGAACCTTCAGACATCTTTATTAAAACACTTAGGTGGACTAACCACCTCACTATCAGCTGTTATCTGAACATGCGATCTTGCTGTTGCGAATACGTATCTTAACCTTGATGTAAACAACATACACGTACTAATTGTATGTAAGTGGGTGAGTGGCTGTGTAGGAAGGGCCGCAGTGCACTACTTTGCCCGGGGCCTATAATGCTGATAAGATTGCCCTGGGTAAAGGTAAAGAATTCTGTCCAGTGGATGATATAACTGTAAAGGATCAAAGGTCTGTACCATAAAAGTTTCTATCACATGGTGACGATCATTAGGAAAATATAAATTATGCAGGTTAGTTAGTCCTGATTAATGATTAACTCCTCAGCATTTTATGCTACTGGGTTCAATGGCCTGACAGCCATATGGTTTAAGACATAGGGGTCTATTTATTAATGAGTGAAAAGCCCTTTCTCTGTTGAAAGTGTTATTTAAAATAAAATTCTAAGAAATTATTATTTTAAAAAAAATATTAAGTAATATAAAATTAATTATTTATTTAAAGTCTGTTGTTATATTACAGTACAGTGTACATATAGGGCCTGAGTCATTAAGGAGAGCAAAGCATAAAAAAGGAGTAACATTTGCACTTGGGCAAAACCATGTTGCATTGGAGGGGGAGGTAAATTTAAAATGTTGGGACAGATTTATACTTGGGGTAGGACATGTCCTAGATCAACTTTAAATTTCAGCGTAACAATAAAGCTAACAAGTATTTGTGTGCTAGATGAAAAAACAGCCAGTATTTAACTTATGTGCAAAATAATAAACTAATTTGCACCCCTTAAGTTGTAACATGGTTTGTCCCAGAGAACATTTACTCCTTTTTTGCCTTAATGACTCAGGCCCATAGTGTATATTATAGAACAGGTGAACTAGAGGTCCCAGCATGCAGATGTCATAAAGCTTACAGTACTGTAGTGCAGCCAGAAAGGAAAGAGAGACGCTTTGATTACAGAGCTGATGGAGAGAAGACAACAGAGCAGCTTAGTGCACTGAGACTGCCAGGGAACATAAGAGTCACTGGGAGAGTGAGAACTGTGGAGCACATCACAGGGCCGCTAAGAGGAATTTGGGGCCCTGGTACAGCAACTTTCTCCCCCTCCTACTTCCACACATAAGAGAAGTGATGTGAGCCAATGCTGCACGGTGGTGACGTCGAAGAGGGCATGGCCACACAGTGATGGGGGGGTGGCCAATATGGGATGTGGCTGCGCCTCTTTAGACATTACATATTAAGTATTAAAATGGTGTTGCTCTCATCTACCTGTTATTGCAGGTTTCACAACCTGGTACTGGATTCTTGCATGGATCCTGGAATGTTGGGACCTGTTTGGAAAATGTATAGGTACATGAAATATGGAAAGCAGAGCAATAAGTGACCACAGAAAATATAGAGAATAAGGAAAGCACCCTTGTCACCACCAAACAAAGCACAACACCCTTGTGACAGCTACTCAATACATGAAGCACCCTTGTGACCGCCACACAATACAGAGGGCAACTTTTTGTCCGCCACACAATACAGAGGGTATCCTTGTGACCACCAACTCAAGTACTTAAAACCAGATCCAGATAAAACTGCGTCTATAGATCAGGAGTTTGCGTGAAAAAATAAATTGACATGTTGCAGGTATTTTGCTTTTTGTAAAGAAAGTATTTGAATTTCAACAGGCCTCAGCAGAATGAGGAATTGTAAGGTATTGTTTTCTCGTTTTTTTTTAATCTGGATTTCTACTACACAGTATATAATATATATATATATATATATATATATATATATATATATATATATATATATATATATATATATAAAGCAGATAGATTAAAACGTGGCGCTCAAACACAAAATATGTGAGTAGAAATTAATAAATATCCAATATAGGAAAACACTTTCTTCATAAGATAAGGCAGCCTCCCTCCCAGATTACGGATGGTACTCCGATAATGAATAAATCAATATATACACAGATAGGAGGATGAAATGGCGCCAAAATAGGTAGTGTTAGCTGGTAACAATCACCCAGACAGTCAATAATTGCTGATATGCAGAGTATGAATCTTAGCAAGCTGGTACAGTCATTATTCAACAGCTTCCAGATACTCCAACTATATACCGAAATGCAGACAGAGAAAAACAAAAGATGTAGTTGCAAAGGCACCCGTGATGTACAGTAAATAATAGGTGGCAGCGTACCAAGTAGATATAAATAAACAGCTTATCTGTGTCAGAATAATCTGAATGTAGTCTCCAAACAGCCAAGTGAGTCAGGAACCGATGTGTAAACTGCTTGTGAAGATATATTATATCTGGATCATCAACCACAGCAAATTCACTGCTTGCAAACTCCACTCAGCCGATATTTTAAAAAGAAAAGAGCCATATAGTGTAGTACTTTTGAACGATTTAATCGGCATGTATCATAATAAAATCAAACTCACAATATATATATATTATAAAAGCTTATCTGTAATCCTGTAGTACAAGGAATACTGCTACACAGTGTGGATATCTGGACACTCCATGAAGTGAACACCGATGGACTCCATACAAAAGTACTCAAAGGGAAAACTCTCACAGACCAGGTGGGCAGCAGAGCCTTCAATATACCAGGAATAGATAATGGGAAACAACCTCAACGCGTTTCGTCATGTAAAGACTTCATCAGGAGGAGTATTTTAGACCAGCACTCAGTGCTGTCTTATATAGCGATGGCGGGCGCCATTTTGCGCATGCGCAGTGCAGCGCTTTTTCGCGCATGCGCAGATTGGACCTTTGAATCGGCGCTTGCACTGTATGTGCAAGGGGGTACTGTACAAGCCTGAAAAAGTCAGGTATTAGGCCAGGGGGAGTGGAGAGAAAGGATTATAAGGTTTCCTAGAGTCAGGGCTTATATATTACTAGAGTATAGGAAGGGCAGATAATTATACTGCAGTGGATAGCGGTGGCCATCTTTAGCAAGGGCAAAAGAGCTGAGGATAATGAGTCCTGCTAGTATGTAGCCCATAAGTGCACACATGGGGATGTGTCCTAAAGACTACAAAGCCCACACACGAGCCAATCTACAAAATCTGTAGTATATATAATAAAAATGCACAGTAAAAATAAAAATGCACAATGAAATTAAAATAAACACCAGAATAATTGCTACTAAATATTGCAGAGTATACATATCACACTAAAATAAAGGCAATCAATGGACAGATTATATAAGATAAATAATTATCTGCTGCATAAGAGGTTAATCTATGTAAGCAAGTTGTATATAAACATATAGAAGTAGATAAAGTTGCAACGATAATCCATATGACACATAATAAAAATGTGTAATAAAAAATACTAAATAAATAAAATATAAATCAATAAAATGAGATATAATTAAGGGAATAACAGTATATCAGTAGATGAATACATATAGGGAATATAAATAATATGTCAATATAGTGACAATGCTTAATACACAAATATTTAATACCACAGTTATAATATAAATTGACATGTTGCAGGTATTTTGCTTTTTGTAAAGAAAGTATTTGAATTTCAACAGGCCTCAGCAGAATGAGGAATTGGAAGGTATTGTTTTCTCGTTTTTTTTTAATCTGGATTTCTAATACACAGTATATAATATATATATATATATATATATATATATATATATATATATATATATATATATATATATATATATATATAAACACACACTGACAATGCCATACACACACACACACACACACACACACAAACAATATAATTAACGTACCTCTTTAAATGTGTTAGGTGACGTCACAATCCAGCCCCGGCATACAGCATCTTTGGAACTCCACCCCGTCGCTGTGAAGGTAAGTGTATATTGTCATCATGTCGTTATTTAACAAATCGTTTTTTCTTGTAGGAATAGTAGTTGTCAGTGTCCCAAGCATCGGCAGGGGCGGGCTGGGTCGGGGGGCAGGGGGGCATCGCCCCCCCGGAAGTAATATCAATGTGACACATGATGCGGCCCCGTCATTGATGACGCGGCCGCATCACGTGTCATGTGATGCGGCCGCCTGTGCGGCGTGTGCCCCCCGGGCTGACGGACGTCAGCCCGCGCCTGAGCATCGGGATACCGATTACCACCGCTTTGTACAGTCTGTAATGTATTTATATCCTTCTGGAGATACGGCCTCCAGAACTGAACACAGTATTCTAGATGAGGCCGTACCAATGACCTATACAGTGGTATTATTACTTCTTTCTGCTACTGATTCCTCTCCCAATGTAACCAAGCATCTGACTTACCTTCCTCATTGCTTTGTTACATTACTTACCTGCCTTTATGTCACATGAAATAGTGACTCCTAGATCCCTTTCCTCCTCAGTAGTTTCCATTATAGTGCCATTAATACTATACTTTGGGTTTTTGAGACCCAAGTGCATGATTTAGCATTTTTTGGCATTAAACTGTAGTTGACCATTCCTCTACTCTACCTAGAGCATCAATCATTTGTTTTACCCCTCCTGGGGGTAAATGTATCAAGCTCCTATTTTTTCAGCGATTTAAAATTGCGGCAAATTTAGTGCCCAAGTCGTCAAATGTATCAAGCTGCAATTTTTATCCCGATCTTCAAAAAAATCGCTGCCCATCACTGACGATTCTCTGCGATTTCAAGCACTCCCGAATTTAGCTACATCGCCTGTGTTTAGGTTAAAAATCCATAGACAACACTTGGCTTGCTAGCAGCGTGATTAGTAAACACATCACTGTAAATAGTTCACTGTGTATGCTCTTCGCTCTACACAATACCTTAAATAATATAAACAACTTATATAGAATAAAGACACAGAGACTTGAGTAAAGTGGCACTAAAAACTATTTTATTATAACCTATTAAAACCTGGTGGCGGAGAAAGGGCGCTGAAGATCAGCTCCAGCGATACCTAACCAAGCGTGGACATGGCAATGTAGCTTTAAGTCCGCCCACTTCTCTCATAACCCCACTGCTTGGCCGGCCCTAACCTGGCATCAGGGTAAACTGCACTCACCTCACTACTCACTCCCCCTCCCTCACTGAGCCGGGCGAGGCCCCTCCCCACAGAAGGGACAAGAGTAACCGCTTGCCTTGTAAGGGGACAGATACCTGCGACCAATCACGATAGCGCCGTCTATATCAGCCGCTGATCGCAGTGCCTTCCTCCCCCACCAATCTGTAAACCTACCAACCGGCTTTATGCTAAACCACTATAATACACTAACGTAACGTATACATTGCTTAGCTTAACCTCAATTGCTTGGGATCCGTTGCTTGTGCTTCTACCTTGTCTAAAGAACCGCAGGTGGGTGTGTTTTCAGACTTTCGAATTCTTATTTCTATAGCGTAAGTGTAAAAGACCGCAAGTGGGTGTGTTTTTCGAGTTTGAGATTCTTATTTCTCTCGCGTAAGTGTCTGTGTCTCTTACAGTACACTACGAACCGTACGATGCGGACAGATAAGTTTCTGTACCTTAATGAATCAGGCCCTATATCACTATGTATCTTTCAGGGGGTAGATGGGACAGATCAATGTTCTGCAGTTCTCTATAGAGGTCAGTAATATAATAATCTGCAGAATATATCACTATGTGTCTCTCAGGGGGTAGATGCAGCAGAGCAATGTTCTGCAGATCACTAGAAAGGTAAGCAATGTAATAATCTGCAGAATATATCAGTTTGTATCTGTCTGGGGGTAGATGGAGCAGGTTACTAGAGAAGTCAGTAATGTAATAATCTTCCTGCCTGCTCCTGATGCCCGATGCTACTCGCTGCTTATGGCTACTGCGGCCCATGAAGTCGGCCACTCCTCACTTGGGTGCTTCTTCCTGCCGCTCCCCGACTGCTAGCTCCACTCTAGGCTGTGGCTAGAGCCCTACCTTCCTCTACTAGTCCTCTGAACCTGACTTCCACCTGGGTCTACTCCACTACACCCTGGAAACCACTGCCTACTACTACACCTGGCCGTGCCCTATTCCTGGTCTAACCTCCACTGGTGTCTTCTGTCTCTTACCCGGATCGCCTGTGGCTGTTCTGCCTTCTATCCTGCTCCTCTGTCCCTGATGCCGTCCGCTGCTCCTTTCTCCGCCTGAAGGCGTCTACCTCTCTGGTCTCCGGCCTCCACGCCTCTGTCTTCCACGTGCTGCTCTGGCTCCGCCTCCACGCCTCTGGCTTCCACGTGCTGCTCCGGTCCTGACGCTGTCTCCGACCTCCACAATGCCATATCCTCTGGTTGCCATTGGTGCCTACCGCTCTGGTCTCCGGCCTCCACGTCCCCATCCCTCACTGCCTGGGTCCTGCTGTTCCTCCTCCGCCTACTTCCCCGGTCCCGCTGCTCCGGCCCTGATGCTGTCTCTGGCCTCTCTGATCCTGACGTCATCTCCGGCCTCCAAGCTGTCTCCGGCCTCCACACCGCCATTCCTCACCACTTGTTTCCTGCTGCTCCAGTTCCAGATGCTGTCTCCAGCTGCCCCATGGAAGCTGCTCTCCGCGCTGCTCTGCTCCGGTTCTGATGTTCTCTCCAGCTGTCGAACGGAAGTCACTCTCCACGCTGCCTTCTCTCCACTGGTTAGTGGGTAGTTAGTTATCTCCCTGCCAGCCGCACACCACTAGCCCTTTCTCTCTCGGTCTCCCAGCCTTCCTGGTCGCCTCTGTGCCCTTCTCCCACTGGGTCTCGTCTGCTCATTGCCCTCACCACTAGCCCTCTCCCGGTCTCCCAGCCTCCCTGGTTGCCTCTGTGCCCTTCTCCCACTGGGTCTCCACTGCTCATTCCATCCCTTGCCTCCTTACTAGGGTGACTCTCCAGCATCAGTTGAATCCCGTTCTCTACTCCCCCACAGTGCTTGCACAACCCCCTTCTCTCCCCACTGCCCTGGTCCACATTCAGACACTCACGCTGCCCTACCCTCTCCCACACCTCGGGCCCCTACCTAGTCCTATTGGGTCCACCTGAACTCTGGACCCACCTAGGCCTTTTGGCCCTCCTGAACTCTGGTTCACCTGAACTCTGGGCCCTCCTGTTCCCTGGACCTACCTCATCTCTGTGACCCTCCGGATCTCTCGTCTCGCATGTCGCTGTCCCCCCGGACCACTCCTGCTCCTGCGACTACCTGTGACCCGTGATCTGCCTGGACTCGCCTGTTTTCTGTGGTCTCCTTACTCAATGGCTGGTACCTGCTCTCTGTTGTCCTCCATTACTTTTTTCACCATGTACTTTCATTGCAATTTACCATTAGGTCACCTTAACCTATTTTTATTTTTATTTCATATTATTGTATTTTATTTTATTTTAATTTAATTTTAATGTCTACTGCACTCTATATTGTCTTTGCCAATGCCTTTCTGTTTTACTCTGTTCTATAGCCCTCTGCAGTCCTACTCACTGTTTTACTCTGTTCGTCAGACCTTAATGAACCAAACCTCTAATTCGCTCTGTTCCACTACGGTCTCCTTTTGCTGCCCTCACCTCTGTGTTACTCCCTCACCCCTCTGCTGGCCCTTCTCTCATCCCCTGACCTCTGTCTCTCATCATGCCACCTCACTCCTTTCCTATACCCATCCTCACCCCTAGCCTAATGGCCTAACTCTTAATTTCACATCTATCACCTCCCCCTCGCTCCATCAACCCTGACAATCTCATCCGCATCTCCCCTCTTCCCTTCCTCCCTTTTTTGTGTGCCCTCTGGAACTCTAGGTCCGTCCGTAACAAATTGTCCTCCATCCATGACCTCTTCATCTCCAACTCTCTCAATCTTCTTGCCATCACCGAAACCTGGCTTACTTCTTCTGATACTGCCTCTCCCACAGCTCTCTCCTATGGGGACCTCTTCTTCACCCACTCCACCAGGCTAGTTGAGCGTCCAGGAGGTGGAGTGGGCCTCCTCCTATCCCCTAGCTGCACTTTTCGGGTCATTCCCACTTTACCTTCCATCTCCTTCTCCTCCTTTGAAGTACATTCCATCTGTCTCTTCTCCCCCATCCACGTCCGTGTATCCGTAATCTACCATCCCCCTGGCACCACCTCTCTTTTTCTTGACAACTTCGCTGCCTGGCTCCTCCATTATCTTTCCTCTGACCTCCCTCCATTATAATTGGTGACTTTAACATCCCTATTGACAACTGTTCTGACCCTGCCTCCATCAAACTTCTAGCCCTTTCCTCCTCACTTGGCCTAAACTCAGTGGACCTCTTCCCCCACTCATTGTCTCGGTCACTTCCTCGACCTTGTCTTCTCTCATCTCTGGGATCTCTCTGACTTCTCCAACTCTCCCTTCCCACTATCTGACCACCATCTCCTCTCCTTCACTCTGTCCTCCTACCCTGCTCCCACCTCGCCTAAAGCTACCCTCACCAGGCACAACATTGATGCCATTCACCTCACCTCTTTCTCCTCCTCTCTTGAAACTCTCCTATCACCTCTTCCCTCTCTGGCCTGCCCTGACCAAGCGCCCTCTCTCTACAACCAATCCCTCACTACTGCCTTGGATGCTGTCGCCCCGGGCTCTTCTATCCGCCGCCAATGCCTTATTCCGCAACCCTGGCACTACAAACTCACCTGCTTCCTCCAAAAGTGCTCTCGCACAGCTGAACGCCTCTGGAGGAAATTTCGTTCCCAGGCTGACTTCCTTCACTTTAAATTTATCCTATCCTCTTTCTTCTCTGCTCTGTCCCTCGCTAAACAATCCTTCTTTAAGTCCCTCATTTCTTCTCAGTCCTCCAATCTCCGCCACCTCTTTGCCACCTTCAACTCCCTCCTCTCTCCCCCTCCCCCTGTCCCCCCTTCCCTCTCCACTTCTGACTTCGCCACCTTTTTCTCTTCCAAAATTGAGGCAATCAGACTGAACATCTCCTCCTCCCATCCCTCTTCCGCCATCATCATCGCTTAACCGTCCTCTCTCAACCAGCTCTGGTGCTCCCTCACCCCTACATCAGGTGAAGAAGTTCGCTCCCTTATTCTTTCCTCTCCACCTTCTACCTGTCCTCTTGATCCCATTCCCTCTCACCTCCTTCGCGCTCTCTCTCCTACTGCTTGCTCGTACCTCGCACACATTTTCAACCTATCACTCTCCTCTGGCATAGTCCCCTCCTCATTCAAACATGCTCTTATCTCTCCTATCCTTAAAAAACCAAACTTGACCCAACCTCTCTTGCGAATTATCGCCCTATCTCTCTTCTCCCCTATGCCTCCAAATTACTTCAGCGAATTGTCTGCAGACCCGCCTTACCAGACACCCTCTGACAATTCCCTCCTTGACCCTCTCCAATCCGGCTACCGCCCCCTCCACTCCACCGAAACTGCCCTTACTAATGATCTCCTATCAGCCAAATCCAAGGGTCACTTCTCCCTACTCATCCTCCTCGACCTCTCCGCGGCCTTCGACACCGTGGACCACCCCCTTCTCCTGCAAACTCTTCTCTCTCTCGATCTCTCTGGTTCTGTCCATGCCTGGTTCACCTCATACCTTGCTAACCGCTCCTTCTCTGTATCCACGTCTGGTTCTTCCTCGACCCCCTCCCCTCTCCCTGTAGGAGCCCCTTAGGGCTCTGTTCTCGGCCCTCTACTCTTTTCGCTCTATACTTCCTCCCTTCGGGCCTGATTCATTAGTGATCTTATCTGCCGTTTTTTGCTTATCTTAAGCAAATCCACTCTATGCATGCGCAGAAAAGGGAGATAAGAAGCAAAATCCACTGCGTAAGTGAAGAATTTCTTAAGTTAAGATGAAAATCCATCTTAACTTCACTCTTATCTCCCCGTTTCTTCCTAAAAATAAGCATCTTAACTTTTGCACAAGATAAGATCGCTAAGGAATCAGGCCCTTGGTGCTCTCTTCTCCTCCTTCGGTCTTCAGTATCACCTCTATGCTGATGACATTCAACTCTACATCTCTTCTCTATCCTCCTTCCTCTTCTCTCTTGTATCAGACTGCCTCTCAGCAATCTCCTCCTGGATGTCCTCGCGCTTTCTTAAAATTAACATCTCTAAAACTGAACTCATTGTCTTTCCCCTGCCCAGACTCCCATTCCACCATGACCTCTCTATTAACGTTCACAACTCCACCATCTCCTCTGTCACCCAACTCTGCTGCCTGGGTGTCACTCTTGACTCCTCTCTCTCTTTTGCCTCACACATTCAATCCCTCGCCGCCTCTCCTCCACTCTAATCACCACTTCCCACTCCAGAATCCAAGACGTCTCCCGTGCAGCCCCCCTTCACTGGAACGACCTCCCTCGCTCCATCCATCTCTCTCCTAGTCTGTGCTCCTTGAAACGAGCACTCAAAACTCACCTGTTCCTCAAAGCCTACCAACCATCCACTTATCCCCCTCATCTCCCCTCTCTCCTCCTGGCCCCCCTTTTTCTCCCCCATACTTCAACTGCCTCCCCCTGTGCCTGTTTTGTTTACCCTCCCTTACGATGTAAGCTCGTCTGAGCAGGGCCTTCTTTCCTCTTGTCTCCACATCTGTTCTTCTGCTCCGCCTCTACAGCATTAGCCTGCGTAGAGTTTCTGAAGTATTGGTATTTTTTGTTTATTGTTCTGTACTGTCTCCCCCTGTATAGTCTACTGGTTGTTCTGTGTACGGCGCTGCGGATATCTTGTGGTGCCTAACAAATAAGCAATAATAATAATAATGTATGATATAATGCTGAGTAATTCTGATTCTGTTCCAACCAGAGCTTACTTCAGACTCCTTATTTATACAGTAGAATATTAGGGGTATAGTAGTTTAACAAACAATTATAAGAGAGTAAATTATTAGAGGTATAGAAGCTTAACAACCAATCATAAAACTGTAAATTATTGAAAACAACAAGAAGCTAATTATGCATACTCTGCATCTTTCTTATTTATGTTATTATCTTCTCATGCATTCTGCCATCATTCTTGTTACTTTACATAGATCATTACATTGCGCCCTTGGATTGTTCATCTTCTCCGAGAACATATTGTTGTAACATTGTTTCAAGGCGTCAATCTTTTTCTCTTCTCATTCTAAGTAAAATATCTGCTAATTTCTTATAAAGCTATAACATATTATTTTGTAAAGCTTAGCACATGATAGATATTAAATCAATAATCATACAATTTTACCTTTACACTCCCCTCTTTTGATTAGATATCTACTTTTAACTTCTACCTATCAATCATGGTGATAATTAGCAGAAGACAGTTAGCACTTACCTTTACGCTATATGGTATCTTAAGGACCCCATATAGATAGAATAATAATTCATTCAGCACCTATCCCTTGGTATCTTTATCACCATAACTCTTCTTTCCCTGTTTAATGTCTTATCCAGGTGTATAGAGGGGAATACTTTGCTGATATCTATTTAGATTTTTTCTTGTATTACATGTTAGGTAACAGTTCCATATAATCATTATAGTTAGTACAAGAAGGATTAGTAACAATGGATGAATCAAGATATTCATTGCTTTCTTCATGGAATAAGATCCATTGCCAAATATGTCCCACTAATGATGTGACAATTCATTTTTTCAATTTCATCCCACTATTGTCTGCCCATTCAGTTGATTCTCATCAATACTATCACAAAAAGAATATAAATTTTCATTCTGGTTTCTCGATGGTCACTGTCAATTTCTTGTTGCAGACTGTGCAGTTTTTTTTGTTTGATTGCTGATTATTGTTCATAATGTTCACTATTTCTCTCAGGCACTAAACTTGTAGAAATTTCTGTGATCATTACTGGTTCAGGAAGCTCATTTTTCTTGCAGGAACAACAATCAAATGTCAGTAATTTCTTAATCAGCCATATAACAAATTTCACTACCACATATACGATCAACAGGATTGCCAAACCCGTTGCTACTAATGCCAATATTCCCAATATCCAAAATGAATCATTACTGACAACTTTACCAATGAGGTTATGTAACCACACAAAGGCATTTTCAGAGTTCACTCTCCTATGAGTGCAAATTGTTGAGCACTCTTTCCCCTTCTGTTCACAGTGGCATAGAAAATGTTTCACTTATCTGTCTGTTTCACACTGGGTTAGGGAGGCCTTGATCCCTACGTCAGTCATAACTATTCTGGCAAGACATATCAATACCATAAGACAGTACATTTCTATTTATCAGAACAAGACTCCCCTGATTTGAAAACTTTGCAGTGTGATGCGTGAATCCAGGTGTCTTTTTTCTGTACTTTCACTGCCATGGGAATCGTCAACAGGACTTGATAAGGACCCTTGTATCTGGGTTCAAGACTTCTCCTGATGTGCTTTCTCCTGACCACCCAGTCCCCAGGTTGCAGTCTGTCGGTACCTGTATCAAAATTAGGGTCTGGATAGGAAGACAACACTTCACCATGTATTTCAGTTAGATTCTTCTGTAATAAAGCAACATAGTTTAACAAATCACCACGTACATGCTGTAGTTGCTACGGAAAATAACAGCCTGTTCTGTGTGCTGTGCCAAACAGTATTTCATATGGGGCTAAACCTGTGTCTCTTCATAAGTGTAGTTCTAATGTTAAACAGAACTATTGGTAAACATTCTAACCAAGTCTTTTTGGTTTCTTGCATCATTTTCTGTAGTTTTAATTTAATGTCACCATTAAATCTTTCTACCCGCCCACTTGCTGGTGGCCTATAAGGAGTGTGAAAAGCTTGTGATACTCCCAAGTCCTACATCACATTCATGCTGCTTTATCTCTCCTGTAAAGGTTGTACCTCTATCTGATTCAATAACTTCAGGTATACCATATCTACAGATGACTTCTGAGATTAATTTCTTTGCTGTATTTTTGGCAGTAGCTTTTCCTACTGGCCAGGCCTCTGCCCAATGGCTGAAAATGTCTGTGGCTACTAACATATACTCGTAGGTACCACATTTAGAAAGTTGTATATAATCGATCTGAAGTCTCTGAAAGGGATAGAAAGCCATTGAAATGCTTCCTCGTGGGGTCTTTACTCTTTTCCCTGGATTGTGTATTCCACATATCCAGCAAGTTGCCACATAGTTTGTGGCCGCAGAGTTGAATCCAGGGACAATCCAGTTTTTCCATACCCTATTAGTCATTGGTTCTTTGGAATGATGTACTTGTCAATGTGCAATTTGAGTCATTACTGGGTATAAAGCTCTTGGTAGGCACCATTTATTTTCCTTTGACAATATTACTTGGTCATCAAGCTGTGCACCTTCTTTTTCCCACTTTTTCTTTTTTTTCCTTTGATGCTTGTTTCTGAAAGTCTTCAAGTGTTTTAAGGTCTGGAAATTGAAATTTGTCTGCGTCCCCTTCCGTTGAATCTACTAGAAAAGTAGTATTCTTTTGTTGGAGGGCTGCCTTTTTTGCTGTGTGATCTGCAAAATTATTTCCTCTTGCTTTTGGAATTTGTTCTTTAGTGTGAGCTTGAACCTTTATAATTCCCACTTGTTTAGGGAGTTCCAATGCTCTAAATAGCTCATTAATTAAGTTGACGTGTTTGATGGGTTTTCCATTTGATCCTTGGAAATCTCTACTCTTCCAAATGGGACAGAAATAATGCACTACTCCCCAGGTATATAACGTGAATCTGTATATAAATTGGCTATTTGTCCTTCTGCATATACACAAGCTTTAGTTAGAGCTATCAATTCTGCTTCTTGTGCTGATGTTCCATTAGACAGTGTTCCCGATTCAAGCACCTCTTCCTCAGTAGTGATGGCATAGCCTGAGTATGGAACTTCATCTACGTAAAGAGTTAGGGTTGCATCTAAAAGTGGCGTGTCAGTGCCATTTTGCAAAGCTGACATTTCTAATTTCATAAGTTCGAAACAGTTATGTGAAAATTATTGTGTGCGTATTTCTTCAGCTTCTTCAGTTTTTTCTTTAGACGCTTTAGATGCTTCACTCAGGTCTTCATATCCCCTGTCTGATGATTAATCTCCTTTGTGACTCCCCTTACTCCCCTCTTTTGAATCATCAATGGGGAGCAGGGTTGCTGGATTGAGGACTGTTACATGTGAGGCGCTAAGCAAGGTTACCTCATATTCAGTCTAGCTGCAGGCAAATGTCTTGTCCTTGTTTGATTGAGAATTTCTATGACTGCATGTGGAACTTTAATAATAAGTGCATGGTCCAATACCATATCTGCTACCTTTTCTTTCAGTATTGCTGCTGCTGCTGCTACTGCTTGTATACATGATGGAGAACCTCTTATAACTGGATCGAGTTGTGCCGAATAATAGGCCAGTGACCTTTGTTTCGTTCCATGCTTCTGTGTGAGGACACCAAGAGCATGTCCTGACTGCTCATGGCAGAAAAATGTGAATGGTTTCAGGTAATCTGGTAGTCCAAGTGCTGGTGCAGTAGAGATGGCGTGTTTCAAAGTTTGTACTGCGTTCTCTATTTCAGTTATATTGAGCGGTTCTGTTCCCTGTTGTTTCCTCAAGCATTCATACAATGGTTGCATAAGAATTGAAGCTGAGGGGAATCAACTCTTTGCAATAATCTATGAGCCCCAAAAAGGCTCTGATTTCTTTGACTGTTATTGGTGACTTCATGTTTCTTCTAACTTTAACTCTTTCAGTTGTAAGATGTCTTGCTTATGCAGAGATATAATGTCCCAAAAATGTTACTTTTTCCTGTACTAGTTGCAACTTGCTTGGTGATAGTCTGCAGTCTTGTTCGGCCAGGAAACAAAGTAATGACATTGTTTCTGCTTTGCATTCTTCTTCAGTTTTAGCAGCCACCATGAGATCATCCACATATTGGATAAGTTGAGTAGTTGGATTAATAGGCCTCTATCTATGGAGAATTAGTGCCATTGCCTCTGAAAATTCTGATGGGCTGGTGGCTCCTCCTTGAGACAGTCTTGTTCAACAGTATTGGTTTCCATCATGGGTGAAAGCTAGAAGAAGTTGACTATCTTCTGTAACAAGGACTGAGAAGAAAGCGTTTGCCAAATCGATAACTGAAAACCATTTTGCATTTGGAGGTATTTGATTAAGCAAAGTGTGGGGGTTGGGCACAATGGGAGTTTTGATCAGAAAATCTTTTGTTGACCTCTCTTAGGTCATGATCCATCTGGTATTGCCCTCCTTGTCCGACATCTCATTTCTTTACTGGGAATAGGGGTGTGCTATAAGAAGAGCGACATTTTCTTAACACCCCTATTTGTAGGTATCTTTGTATTTGTTCTGAGACTTTGGTTTGAGCTTCAGCAAGTGGGTACTGTTAAGACAGGATGTGTTTCTGGTATTAGTGTCAGTTTTACAGGACTTACTTTAAGTGTACCCACATCCTGTTTTCCTTTTGACCATAACTTGTCTGGTACTATGTTTAGCCAATCTGGTAGATTAACAGTTTTATCTTTTTGACATGTGCTAATCAGCTCTAGCATGTAGATTGCTGCTGTAAGCTCTTCTTGGACTGGAGATGGGAGTTGACTCATGAGTTTTACTCCATTTGGGGTGTATTTGATACTGGCTTGTATCTTTGAAAGTACATCTGCTCCCAACAGATTATAGGGACAAGATGAAGAAGTGAGAAATTGTATTGGTACTTCAATTTTCTCTTCACCTACTAAAAGTGTGACTGGTTTACTTTCTGTTAGTTTTACTTCTTTTCCTGCTAGGCCTGCAGCAGGTAAATCAATTTCTGTTAATAGTTGTCGAGGTACCTCCTGTTTTCTTAATACAGTGCGGCTTGCTACAGTATTAACTAGATACTCACATTCTTGAACATGTAATATGACATCCACTATGCCTTTTGTCAAGTCATCTTTCAGAGTTTAGTTATTTGTGAGTCAGAGGTACGTTGGAGTGCCAATTTCCTATGCGGGTAGTTGGTCTGTAGCTTGTTAATTTCTTCTTTTAAGCTATTTCTTATACTTAATGCAATCTCTTTTCATGTGCCCTCTCTGTTTGCATAAGAAACAAACCACTTGTTTTTTCATTTTTTCCAGTGTCATGTTTCCGTTTTCCTTTATTTGTTGCATCGGTGCACCTCTTGTGTCTGTTCGAACCTTCCAGTCTTGATTTCCTTAAACCACATGAACGGTAATTCGTTGAGTTTAGACTTGTGTTTGACTTTCCTCTGCTTCTCCTTTTCGCGGCCTTCTATACCTTTCAGGACTTGGAGCAAGGATTGCATTTCCATTGTCGCTGCTTTTGGTCTGATAAGGAACAATTGTTGACGATATATTTCAGAAAGGACATTAAGGAATCTGGTCTTAAACAGTCTGCGATGTTGGGCATTATCTCAAGTGAAAGATTCATCTTCATGTGCTTGAGTAGCTCTGTCCTAATCTGACAAAGCCAGTGCTGGTGCTGAAGTTACTTTAGCTTAAAATTGGTTAAACATTTGGTTCTGCTCAGTGGAGAGTGTAAATGGCTTACTATCATCCAAAAGTGCTAATGCAGGTGCACAGATAATAGCTTATAAATTCTTAAGTCTTTTCCATTTATGTACAAACTTTGAATTCCCATCAATGCATTACAATACCCACGATACAAAGAAGGACTTGCAGTATAGGACGATTATAGCACAGTAAATAAGGGCAGCGAATGTCTTTACAACACTGATTGACTCAAAATTGTTATGAAGATAAAAATAAAAACCTTTTGTTATCTACCATAATTTGACATTACCATGCATTACTTTCTTTCAAACCATCTAGTGTAAGATTTGGTTAAAAAAACCCAAAAAAAAACCCAGACAAACCCAAACACTATTTCATATGCAACTATGTTAGTCCATTTCTCCTTTTCTCTTTAAAAACATACCTTCTGACCTTCTATGACATACAGAAACCCACCTAGTTCATGCATTTGCTATGCGAATAGCCCATAGTCTAATATCTTTTTCCAAAACACAGTAATCATTACTCAGCAGAGTCTACGTTATTTAAATCCTTCATTAGTTTCTACTTATGTTTGTTGTAGCTATGGACCAAAACGTATTGCAAAATTTAACTCATTGGAAGTTGGATAAATTCAATCTGGATTTCTCTGTAGCTGGAGACCTTCTGTGAAGAAAAAAACTTTTGCATAGAGATTAACATTTATTCATTAGGGATTACAGTAATTATCATTAATTCACATATCTCAATTAATGTGTGTTATTGCATGTAATACGCTTTTACACCATTATCAAATAACGAGTAAACATTTTTATGCAGTGAACAGCTGCTAATAAGACAATTGTTTAAATGTTTCTCTGTGTAACTTAATCGTGACATGCGTTCCATGCCATGAAAATATGATTTTCTCAAAGGGCAGTCCCTAATCTCACAAACAGGGAATGTCAAAGTGACGTGACCTGGGCGAGTGTTCAAAGCCAATCCTTTCTCATCATCACCTAGTACAGCCTCCTTGAATGACACTAATATGTTTTCCGAGTTTACATTCAATCTGTAATCTCTATCGGTTCCAGGCATTCAGACATTTTGAAAGCAACACTGCTTCTCTCATAAATCAGAGTGCTCTCGTTAGACACCTCACATTGTGTCTGTAAATCACTCAACATTTTCTCAACAGAATCTTCCATCACCAAATATTCACACCTATTTTCAGTCGAAAGTACAAATATATTCACTTAAACAAGTCTCGCTCACAGACGGCATTTTATCAGATTAAAACCGCTCGTTATATCTACATATAAAAGCTCACTCCCACAATTCTCAACTTCATTAAAGAGAAAGCTATTTTTCTCAACTTCAGAAACAAAATTATTAAGTTCAAATACAGAAACAATTTGTTGGACCTCAGCCATCCCATCTAAAGGTCACTCACACTATCTGTACATTATTTACAGTCTTGTCCGTCCACTGAATCGTGCAGTGACGAACGAAAAACTTCTTTTGCATCTCTTCAAAAGCTTACAATTAAGCAATGCAGGCATTACATTTACAAATATACAACTTTTCCGACCTTGAAACATGTCTCTTGTAAAACGGTCAAGACAGACAGACACGGATCTCTCTCACACGCAGTAAGACGGAGCATACAGAGAGAGAAGAATTAACTGATATCTTCCAGCCTACTGCTGTGGAACTACAAGTCCCAGTATTAGACTAAATACAAGTTAGCTTCAACATGTTATTACCAAATTATTGAAGCATACTTTTATCAATGTTACATACATTGTCAGATAACAAAATACAGAGTCCTTCTTATCTCAACACACTGAAATCTTTTACACAGACTAAGGGAGGGGCACAGTTCACTCTTTCAGCTGCAAAGCATCAAACAAACATTTAGCATATCCACATATTGACCTATTCTTCATAGCCAAGCCTTTATATCCATTCTTTATTATTCAAATAAAACCAAGACCATTTCTCCAAGTCTAATGTCCCTTCTGGGGAAAATCCTGAAATCCTGCTCTCTTGAGTACTTTATGAATTCTTTTAAGAGCTTTACTACCTTTTCTCTCCTTCATTATATCAATGGGTTTACCTATAATAGGCATCTTACTATTCTGTGGCCCCATTACTGGGTTACTGGTCACAGTACTGTCAGTATCTGGGAAACAATGTCCTGTAAGCGAAATAAGGTAATACTTTACTACCTTCACTTTCCTTCATTATATGCATTTGTTTAATATAATACGTATCTTAATGTTCTGTGCCCCCATTACTGGATTACTGGTCACAGTGCTGTCAGTATCTAGGATATAATGTCCTGTAAGCGGAATAAGGTAATATCATTTTCCCCTTTGTACAGACTACAAGTGTCTTTAATCCTTTACCTCCTAGTCTGCGCTAGGAACACCAGGGGGTAAATGTATCAAGCTGAGAGTTTTTTCCGTCAGGTTTGAAAAGTGGAGATGTTGCCTAAAGCAACCAATCAGATTCTAGCTGTCATTTTGTATAATGCACTAAATGAATGATAGCTAGAATCTGATTGGTTTTTCAAACCCGCCGGAAAACTCTCAGCTTCATACATTTACCCCCAGATGTGAGTTTTATCAGCTTTTGATTAAAAGCCTGGCACTTATGGCTGATTCAATCCTTCCTCTCAAGTCTGTGTATGGACATATCTAATATATAAAAGCCTAGCGGCGTGTGTTAGTTTGTGTGTGTGTGTGTGTGTGTGTGTGTGTGTGTGTGGAAAAATACTGGGTGACAGAGTGCTCAAGCTGCAGCGCCACCTGCTGGGCGGAGTTATATACTACACTGACCTACTAAATTCTTAGCATTATCTTCTAATCTAATATATAAAAGCCTAGCGGCGTGTGTTAGTGTGTGTGTGTGTGTAGAAAAAACTATTTTCTCAGAAAGGGCTCATCCAATTGACCTGAAATTTGGTATACTGACATTATATGACAAAAAAATTATAATAGTGAAGTCAGTTAACTTCCATCATCCCCCCTTCCCCCCGTGGGAGGGGTAGTAAAGGCTAAATTTACGAGTTGAGGGCTCAAACTCATTTTCGTGAGGTAATTTTACCTCATGAACACACATGCTGTGTTAGTGTGTGTGTGTGTGTAAAAAACTACCGGGTGACAGAGTGCTCAAGCTGCAGCGCCACCTGCTGGGCGGAGTTATATACTACACTGACCTACTAAATTCTTAGCATTATCTAATATATAAAAGCCTAGCGGCATGTGTGTGTGGCGATGAAGATGACAACAACCTTTTTAACACCTTAAGTAGCTTGATTTGACTAGAATGCATGAGTATCATGCACGGGTTAACTTGTAAGTTTATAATCTGGTAACATGATTTTGTGGCCAGTATGTATTATTTCTTGATTCAAATGACACCCTAACGTACAATATAGTTCTTTTTCATTACTCACAAAACCATAATATGCATTTGTAGTTGTAACACCCTCTAGTCTAGGTCCCTTGCAACCTGAATATTATCTCAGAACAATGCAGCAGTTACAATTCTTACATACACCTCTCTTATTATCTTCTAACTCAAATTGTCTACATCCATCATAATCTACATTATCCATACATTTATAATTTCATTTTCTTTTCCTCTGACTGAACATTGGGTTCATGGAATACCCTCTAATCACCTCAACTGACTTTCCTTAGACATACAAAGAAATACTGAACTGAGTAATTCTCTGGACATCAGTGGAGTCTGGCATCAGGTGTGGAGATATTGGGGCATCCCGGACACTAGTCCCCAGAAATGTTGGGGTATCAGGGTTCACCGATACGTCTATCAATTACCTGCAATGTCAGTCAGATCTCCCTTGAATTTCAGTTGACTGGTGAACAGAAAAACACACAACACCTGTATGATATAATGCTGAGTAATTCTGATTCTGTTCCAACCAGAGCTTACTTCAGACTCCTTATTTATACAGTAGAATATTAGGAGTATAGTAGTTTAACAACCAATTATAATACAGTAAATTATTAAAGGTATAGAAGCTTAGCAACCAATGATAAAACAGTAAATTATTGAACACAACAACAAGCTAATTATGCATACTCTGCATCTTTGTTATTTTTGTTATTATCTTCTTAGGCATTCTGCCATCAATCTTGTTACTTTACATAGAACGTGACGTTCAGCTGTGCGCCCTTGGATTGTTCATGTTCTCCGAGAACATCTTGTTGTAACATTGTTTCAAGGCGTCAATCTTTTTCTCTTCTCATTCTAAGTAAAATATCTGCTAATTTCTTTTAAAGCTATAACATATTATTTTCTAAAGCTTAGCACATGATAGATATTAAATCAATAATCATACAATTTTACCCTTACACTATGTATCTGTCAGGGGGTAGATGGGAAAGAGCAATGTTCTGCAGATCTCTAGAGAGGTCAGTAATGTAATAATCTGCAGAATATATCACTATGTATCTGTCAGGGGGTAGATGGGACAGAGCAATGTTCTGCAGATCTCTAGAGAGGTCAGTAATGTAATAATCTGCAGAATATATCACTATGTATCTGTCAGTGGGTAGATGGAACAGAGCAATGTTCTACAGATCTGAAGTGATGTCAGTAATGTAATAATCTGCAGAATATATTAATATGTATCTTTCAGGGGGTAGATGGAACAGAGCGATGTTCTGCAGATCTCTAGAGAGGTCAGTAATGTAATAATCTGCAGAATATATCACTATGTATCTGTCAGTGGGTAGATGGAACAGAGCAATGTTCTACAGATCTGAAGTGATGTCAGTAATGTAATAATCTGCAGAATATATTAATATGTATCTTTCAGGGGGTAGATGGAACAGAGCAATGTTCTGCAGATCTCTAGAGAGGTCAGTAATGTAATAATCTGCAGAATATATCATTATGTATCAGTCAGGGGATAGATGGGACAGAGCAATGTTCTGCAGATCTCTAAAGAGGTCAGTAATATAATAATCTGCAGAATATATCACTATGTATCTGTCAGGAGGTTGATGGAACAGAGCAATCTTCTGCAGATCTCTAGAGAGGTCAGTAATGTAATAATCTGCAGAATATATCACTATGTGTCAGTCAGGGGGTAAATGGAGCAGAGTAATGTTCTACAGATGTCTAGAGCATACTTGCCAACTTTTCCTCGTTGGCTTCAGGGAGATCCTGGGGGAGGTGGGCGTGCGGGGGCGGGGTTTGATGAATCACATCATTTTGACCCTGCCCCCTAAACGATTGTCACAATTTTGGCCACTTACAGCGGGGTGGGTATAAAATAATGCAATATTTGCTTCATTAAGCCCCACCCCGCCACTTATCTAATGCGGGGGCGAGAACCGGATGGTTGCCCTGCTCTCCCGGGAGGTCTCCCAGAAATGCGGGAGTCTCCCGGTCATTCCGGGAGAGTAGGCAACAATGCGTTAAAGAAAAGCAGCTAATGAATCTCTACAGACTGAAGTGTCTTTTACATTTTACAAGTCATGTTGTCTTACCTGTCTTACCTGTCAGTCTTTGATTAAATCTTGGTCTCCATGAAAATGGCCACCTCCATAGGCATCAATACATGGACATAGGACACAATTTCTGAACTGTGTCATCATGCCACAGATGGCGAAGCCAACCACGTCTTGTACTGGCTCAGCATCAGGGAGAATGCCAGACTCTTCAGGGAGTGAGGCAGATCACCTCTATTTCAGGGAGTCTCCCTGACATTCAGGGAGAGTTGGCAAGTATGGTCTAGAGAGGTCAGTAATGTATAAATCTGCAGAATATTTCATTATTTATGTGACAGGGAGTAGATGAAACAGTGCAATGTTCTGCAGATCTCTACAGAGGTCAGTGATGTAATAATTGGCAGAATATATCACTGTGTATCTGTCATGGGGTAAATGGAACAGAGCAATGTTCTGCAGATATCTACAGAGGTCAGCAATGTAATAATCTGCAGAATATATCACTATGTATCTGTCAGGGGATAGATGGGACAGAGCAATGTTCTGCAGATCCCTAGAGAGGTCAGTAATGTAATAATCTGCAGAATATATCACTATGTATCTGTCAGGGGGTAGAGGGAACAGAGCACTGTTCTGCAGATCTGTAGAGAGATCAAAAAATTGACCTGCAATTTATGAGTATAAAAAAATAAAATAAACTTTCTATATAAAAATAAAAACAAATGTATGGATTATCTAAATTCATAGGTAATAATGTTCAGTTTCGATAACAATGAAATTGCTTTTTACCCATGTAATAATTTTATAAAATAATATAATTTGTGTTGTGTTTTGAAGGGTTAGGACATGGTCCGCTTCTATTTCTTTTCTTTGTATTAATCCCGTTGGCGGTTTATTGAGATGGCTGTTTTGGGAACCAAGCGATCTCAGGACTGGAAGGTCTCTCAGGTAACGTAATGTACCCAGACAGCATCGGTTGTGGTAAAAATGTGTTTATTTGTTCAGACGCTGCGATTCCTTCTCTTAGTTTCTACCTATTGCAGATGCTGCAGTAACCGGTAACGGTAGAAACGTCATGTCCATATTCAGTCTAATATCACTTCTGTACCCCCCTTAGTACATTGGTCTTTCAGTTCTGTCTCTGTACTTCTAAGTCATAATAAGGGGCAGGGGCGGAGCTGTCCATCGTCGGGGACCATGTCATAGGGCCCATCCATGACGCTGTAGCCTTCCGGGCCCCGCTCTTCTCTAAATAGTGTGTAGCGAGGCCTCTTCTGAGCATGCTCAGGGTGAGGGTATCAGGGGTAAGTGGGGGCTCAGAAGGGGGGGGGCATCTTCATCTCTGGAATCATCTTTGGAACAAAGTTTTTGTAGAGTTTGTGTTACTTTAGTGTTCCACGGTTGGCAACGAATTCAACGGGAAATATGTAGTGTCGCTGGAGCCACTTGATCCA
Organism: Mixophyes fleayi; assembly: GCF_038048845.1. Classification (NCBI taxonomy): domain Eukaryota; kingdom Metazoa; phylum Chordata; class Amphibia; order Anura; family Limnodynastidae; genus Mixophyes; species Mixophyes fleayi. The sequence goes on along the minus strand of NC_134405.1, from coordinate 344,615,494 downwards.
GGGCAATTGCTAGGGTTTGATGAAAATGGGGTACTGCCCGATCAGGGGAGGAGAATGTAGAAATTGGGGAGAAAAGGTGTTGGAGAGAGGTGGAAAACTGTTGAAAATCAATAGAGTTGATATTCCTGCGGGTACGAGGAGGCTTGGAAGAGTTTGACACTAGGGAGGGTAATGAACTGGGGGTGAGCAAGTATCTAATAAGGTGATGATCGAGAGGGGGAAAGGAGTGTTAAGGAAATCAGAAACTGAGCATAGTCTAGAGAAAACAAGATCAAGACAGTGGCCATCCTGATGAGTAGCGGATTCAATCCACTGGGAGAGGTCAAGTGAGGAGGTTAGAGAGAGTAGTTTGGAAGCAGCATTGGAACGTGGATAAGAAAATAGGGATGTTGAAATCACCCATGATGATGGTGGGGATGTCAGTAGATAAGAAGTGAGGGAGCCATGCAGAGAAGTGTTCAAGAAATTGTTGGTGTGGACCAGGGGGGCGATAGATGACAGCAACACGCATAGAGAATGGGTTAAAAATTCGAACAGCATATACTTCAAAAGATGTGAACGTGAGTGATGGGACATTTGGTAGAACTGTGAACGTGCACTGTGGGGAGAGAAGTTGTCCAACCCCCCCTCCTGGTCTGGGGGTGTGGGTGAGATGGAGACCACCATGTGATAGTGCTGCAGGTGAGGCAGTGTCTGATTGCGTGAGCCATGTTTCTGTTATTGCTAGAAGGTTTAGGTTGTTTCAGAGGAAGAGATTGTGTACGGAGGTAAGTTTGTTACAAACGGAGCGTGCATTCCAAAGGGCAAATTTAAAGGTCTTTGGAAGAGAGTGGAGACAGGTTATGTGTTTGAAGTTTGATGGATTTCTGTAGTGTTCAGATATATGCGTGTGGGAGAATTGAGGGGGGCCTGGATTAGGTGATATATTAAAGTAATTCTATCGTTTTCAAATAAGCATTGCATAGGCGATTGTATTGTGTTTCTAACGCACAAAGTGATTTATTTTAGCAGATGTAAATAGTCAACAATTCAATACATTATTATATTATGATATAGTACAGTACAGCCAATACCGAAAGATACATACATACTGCTGCTATCGCATGCACTTGCTGCGCTAACCACGGGCACCCCTGGACAGTGATTCACCTTTGAATACTGTGATCAGTGAAGTCTGAGATCTGGGTGCACAGCCATGATCATATATACACAGTCAGTGCTACAGAGAACAATGCAAATGACGTAGCTTGCTTCTATAGGTCCAGACATCAGATGGGTCCAGGCTAAACAGGTCATAGGCTGATTCAATCTAAGGAATCCAAAGGTGGGGGTCGTCTCTCCAGGGGATGAGCTCCTTTCTTCCCGCCAATGCTCCAGTTACAATTAGCATTTCATAGCCAACATCATACAAAGGTTTATTCCCTAATATCAATAACTAAAGTATGCAATGTGCGATCTCTTCGCCGACTGCACCGGAAAGCTGCTGATGATTAGGGTGTCAATATGATACTAGGCGTGATACCTTTCCTATAACCTGAACCTTGAATATCACTGAAGTGTACATATAATCAATATATATATATATATATATATATATATATATATATATAGACTAATAATAAACCAAATACTATCTGCTCATAAATTACAGTGTAACAGAACCAATATGAATATGAATTATATAAATAACTAAATGTTGTAATGCGAGTGTGTGCGTGCGTATTTTACCGTGCGATCGCACCATGCCACGTGTTACGTGGTGTACGGATCTGTCACGAACAGCACTCACCTGAGTCTGCGTGACGCTTATGTGACACAGGGTTAACCACACAACAACCACTTGGTATGTCTAAAATGATTAAATACTTCCCTATCTATGCCACACACTAGCTTTGCGATACTAATTACCACCACCAAGGTTTTTTCGGATAAGAGCTGACACTCTTATTTAGGAAGCCTTCGGTTCTCCCTAGCAATAATCCAACACAAGTTACTTTAATCAGAGTTCACATAAACCACAAGGTTTGCACAGTTTCAATTAGGTAGCGTCTGGACCAAACTGTCGCGTGAATTCATAAGAACACAGAGACTAGAACTTATTAAGTGTAATTTAATATGGAAGACACATCCACAATGCTTAAGATAAAAAGATAATAAAATGACATACAAATAGAGTGCAATTGTTTCTTATAAAATAAAAAGGATAAAACACAGAATTGATACCTCACTTAGAATCAAGTTTCCATTGCCGGGAGAAGCAGGAAAAATGGGACCTCTTCAATATCGAATTGACTCCCTCAGAAGAACCCAGAGTTACATTTTCAATACAGTTTTAAAGTCAAGCTACAGGGCCCCCCAGTCCCTTTCCCTGTGAGGTCAGAACCAACAGGAGGGGAGAATGCAACTTAGGGTCTTATGACTTTGCTGTTTGAATACCTTTAAGTCAAGTTTTCTTTACACCGTCCTAACTTTTCAACAGTATGGTTTATGAACATGATTTTACCTTCACACAACAGGTCCTAAGTTTCCCTTCATCTGCATACCACACATGCCTCTGGTATGTATGATATTGGAGAAAATGATATGATCTTTTCCTGTGCCCTTATTCAGCTTGAATCTGTCATTAACATACAACCCAGTCTCTGCAGTCGGCCTGTCTGAGGCCTCCCAAACATGTGTGAGATTTCATTGTCTAGCAAGAGATCTCCTCAAAGGCATTCACATTTGCCATCCTGCCATAAATGGTATAAGGTGCTATCCTTATCTACCAGCCCCCCTGGGTGGTTTAACATCCACAAAACCCATTGATCTAACAGCTTCTAAGAGAACCATGTCACACTATTTCTAGGAAGTAATTCACAAACATATATTTGCAGATTTATGCCTAAACATTAGCTTGCACATGACAGGATCGCAATCGCACGGCAAAACAATATTAACCAATATACTTTCGTTCATTCAATTATACGACTTCGACAGATATATCACCAGCTAATAGAAGCAGGAAGGAAGAAAGGTAGGTAAGATGATTGTAAGATGTGTGTCCTTTTAGTTTCTGGCGGCAGGGTGAGGCTGTTAAAGTTATTGAATTTAAATAGGAAAAGAGTTCATGAGTGTTCACTAGAGGTAAGTGAAGTAATGAAGGGGCAATGTGGACAGAGGTGTGTGTTGCAGGATGGGTGAGGGATGATATAGTCCTAAAGATAATGCCATGAAAAGAGATAAAGAAAAATATTTTGGCAAGCATTGGGACTATTAGTCAAATAGCAAAAATGAGGAATTAAATGAATTGCCTAATTGCAATGTCCAGTGTAATCAGATAAGTAGTGCAGAGCTAGGATGCAGCAAATGTAGTGTATTCCTGGATGTCTGGATAGTATAACGTAATGATGTGGGGAGCCATGTGGGGGAGTGGGTGGAAGTGTTGAATGGAGAGTAATAAAGAGCAGGTAATTGAATAGCTGAGATTTTGCAGAGTCATGAGAGAGGAGATTGGTTGAAAGACAGTATAATTTCTTCCTACTTGTGATGGGAGACAAAACTTAAATATAATTGAAGTACAGTGCTGAGATAGGGGACTGTGATAGCTGTAGCATGGGTAGGGAGTGGTTGAGCAAGTAGTACAGCAGTCTGATTAAACAGAGTGGATTTTGCATTGAAAGCAGACTGATAAATAAAACAAACTTTCATGAGATGAGAGGAAAATGAGATCAGAGTCCAAAGCAGTCCTCATGTTGCATGTAGCTTGTAGCCAGGGAGAGTTGAAAACATCAGAGGTGGAATATGGAGTTTCAGGTGAATACTGACAGTTGTCCTTGTGAAGCTGTGTTAATAGGCAGAAAGTTCTTCTCCTGTTTCCTCCTGTTCAACTCCGGTATAACTCTGAATTATGCTGTTTAAATTTTTTGTTTCACACTTGTATCTATACACACTTATAACTATACACACTAACTATGCAGCCATCACTGGCTTTGCAGCCATTCTACTTTGAATATATCTGAGCCACATTGAGCACCCGCTATCAGCCATCTCTTAAAGTATCGGATACACTACGGACATTTATTTACCAGAACACATCAGTAATGGGATGGAAATGCTGTACTCCGCCTAGTTTACATTTTTATGAATGTCACATTCACATGCAGATAAGAGTATCTGATAGGTGTTTGGGGGATGTATCTCTGTACTGTGTATTAAACTGCATACCATTGATTTACCTCTTTATTGCACCAAACCTCTTTACTTGTTAACTTAACACCTAAAACCTTATCTATAATATAATCACACTGACAACAACTTGATTTTGGTAAAAAAACAGGTCCCAGTTTTTTAAATAATAAAAGTATGGTGGCGGCGAGAGCAATCAGCCCGGGCTTACAAGGACGTGCCCCCATAAAGCAGGACGAGGGGTCCCCCACACAAAGGGACCAAGAGCCAGGGTGCTTCGAAGGGGTAGTGACATGCGGCCAATCAGCGATACCATCGTGTGAATTAGCCGCTGATTGAAACATCTCCACATTACTTCAGTCTTAGAAGACAATACATTACATTGTCAATTAATTACATTTTCTTCTGTTACCAGGTGACCAAACAAACTCTGGTAGCAGCCCCATCACGGTAGTCCCACTGTCTCTTTGGACCTCTGTCTCTCAAGCTGACCGCGTTAGTCTGCATAGCTGTCCAGGAAGATGAGGGGGTCGGGGGCGAGTGGAGAGTGTCGCAGGCCCCCCTGCAAAACCACAACAAACAGAATCAGGTAATTACCCTTATTGTGTACAATATAGAATATAACAACACTAGACTTGTGTATACTCCTGTACCATTGTTCACTCTCTACCCTTGTTTTCTTTTCCAGGATTAAATGGATAACTCCAAATCAATTTGGTTTAAGATATTTTATTCACTTTTTCTTAGATGCGGAGCCACCACCCACTGTGAGTGATCAGTCAGAGGAGCAGGAGGAGGAGCTGTCAGAGACCCCGCCTTCTTCACCGCCTGCTGGTCCTGCACATTGTCCATCTGTGCGGTCACTGGAAGCCATAGATAAATGGGACAAGACCACCAAAGAGCTCCTACTAACCATCAATTTCAGCCTTCGGTAGACGAAGCACCAGGAAGAAGAGTCAATTAACACGGAGAAGAAGGGCCTGATGGAGAGCATTTTGAACGCTATAAATGGGTTTGGCCAATCCCTGCAGCCATACTGAACCGGCTGCTCGCCGTGGTTCCCCACATGTGACCCCAGTGAGCCTGAGCCTAAGGAAGCAGAGGACTCAGCACCTGGCTCTGCTCCTACAGCCCCCAGAGCTCAGGAGGCACCGAGACAGGTGCGGGGTCCCTGAGGGGATAAGGCACAGATAGCTGAAATAACAGCAACATATTGTAAAAAATATATAAAAATTATAAACTGCATAACCTGGATGTGTTTCACTCTCTTAACCATAACCTCCTAATGACATATACAATCTTACTTAACTTATCTAATAATAAAGACACTGAGACTTATGAAAGTGGCTAAAGAAGGTCACAGTTTATTAGTTATTAAATAAATGGCGGTGAAAGTGAACTGTGAGGCAGCTAAATCAAACTGATATTTGGAACCAAGCGTGGATGGCTGACTCCACGTACCCGGGACACATCCTAAACTGCCTGGCCAACGCTAATTCTGACGTCAGAGTGACTAAGCCCCCTCCCGACTACGCAATGGCCGCCCTCAGATGCGGGCCAAGGGATCCTCATCAAAAAGGACCGCGTCACGTTCCTGAATGGGGATAGCACCTGTGGTCTGTCAGGATAAAGCATAGATCTGATATGCTGAAATAGAATATTGGATGTCAGGACCCAAATAAATCTTTGCATGAATACCTAAATTAACCTGATGGTCAATTCAGATAAAGGTGTGACCAAATGAGGCCAAGAACATGTAATTGAGTTAGGTAAACCCTTTGTGCAGAGACCAGCTTTAGATATGCAGATCACAGACATCCATTGTATTTGATCATGTATTTCCCTAGCTAGTACTTCCCTTCAATAGGTAGTATAAACACAAACTAACCCCTGGGTGTAAATTAGAGAGCTTGCATTTATTTACAAGGGATAATTCATAACTGCAGGGTAAATAGGTTGTATCAAATGAATCCATTGATAAGCTAGTGTAACAGTTAAAGACGCAGCGTCTGATGTAATGGTGTTTGGAGGTTTTTACATCCCAGTGTGAGGAGATAAGCCTGCCACTTTTAGCAGCTTCCAGGACATAGCACTGTTTGCTTGTGACACTTGAATAGACTTGTAGGTACCACTCAGCATGTGGTCTGGCTCAATGAGGCCAGGGGATAACATAGCCTATATGTAATACTGTATAGACAGAAAGAATTCAGTTTTAAAATATGCCACTTAAAATCAATAAAAGCAGAGATCAACCACCTATTCCTCAATAGCATGATGAAGGGCAGCTCATATGGATAATTAATTAAGCATTCTGACCCACAGAGAAATGAAGAAAAGGAGTGGAAGCTCTGCGAATGCCCTGTACTTAGGCATGTTTGATATGAAAAGATGAACAAAGTCATAGGGAATTTGTTAATGATAAGATTGGATCGATGTAACGCTGTCCAGGACAAATATATCACATTGTAGAATTGGTTAATAAATCAGGCAACAGGTAAATTTGGTTTGAAAAGGTGTCCCAGGACACAACCCCGATTAGCATTAACCCTGCCCCTGTGAATGCCGCACCCATTTGAGGTTGCTTAAAAATCTGTGTTCTGAGGGAACAAATTGTCAGACTTTTGGGGATCAATCTAATTGAAGGACTGTCCATTATTTCTGCATGCCCCAGGCATACAGATTATTATATGTAAGTAATGCTCTGTAGGTTATCTCTTTTATTTTAAACTGTTTTGCTTGTTATGTCAAATTTATTATTTGTTTATTCCTTATTTTTCTTTATATCTGAATGCCCTGTACCTTTTGTATATTAAATCTAAAATTTAATAAGTTGCGTCCTTGATACTCTAAATAATCCATAGCCTTTGTAGAGGAGATTGCTCGTCCAGGTAAACCCTTGGAATGCCAGTGTGTGATTTGTTGATACATTTGATTAACAAGCTGTATGTGCTTGTATGTACATTTGTGTAACAGTCTGGAGGTGTGAAGAGTTAACCCTGTGTGTGCTGGTGGGAGTCTTGCTAGTTTGTGGAACTAGGAGCCTGTGTGCCAGTGTGGGATAGTATATTGGGGTCCTATTGCCCGTACCCAATAGGTGGTGGCTGTACCTGAAGTGTCGGGGGGTGTGAGAGCGCTGTGTTTGGGGGCGATTCCGTAGGTCTAAGAACCTGTGTGATAGGTGAGAGAGACTGCGGGCTGAAATCGTGTGTGACCCCATACAGCAAACACCCCAACGTCACGGCAGCTGGGAGCGCGTTCGTGACATGGTCAAACAGCGATAACGCTGTAACGATCAGCCACTGCCCACAGTGACTTCCTACCAACTGTGCCTGCTCTGTGACGTGGGGAGGAACCAGGTTAAAACTCATATGCCACGGAAGCAGGGAGGTCTATAAAGGGCATGGGTGGGTGGGATCTCGAGCAGTGAATGAGAAAGTGCATGTGACATGCTAGGACTTATATACAGAGATCTCCAGGCACTCCCCTTCCTTCCTCATTGGTCGGCCTGGGATGTGGCATCTTACTTGCAGGTAAGGTTAACCTCACTTACTGCCACATATATATGCGTCTAAGTGCTTTCGTCCATATGAGAGTACAGGTTGTTCATAGTCATGATGGGCAACATGTTCAGATGAGTAGATAAAATATATTCTGCATAGTGAAACGTGTGTTGAGTCCATTGTGAATTTTTTTTGCTAAAAAATCTGCTATAAACACATCGCAGCCACATTCTCCTGCAGCGTGTATACATCATGGACTAAAAGAATCATTCCAAATTTCAATGGTTTAGGCCATCAATTCCTATATATCTGTGGGCAAGGATAGAATTGGACAATGTGCATTATTTTTAGTTTGTTTAGTTGAGCTTTAGTTTTATATATTTAGATTATACTTACAGCTGAAGTGTTGCTGAATCACATAATAATCGTCCGTTTCTGCAAGAAGCTCCTATATGTCAGGAGACAGAACATTTCTTTTTTTAAAAAAAAAAGTAGTAATAAAAATTATATTAATTAAAAAGAACATAGAAAATATTTAGCATAACTTATAAATCATATCCAGCCAGGGTACCACTGACACATGCGGGATGGATACCATCTACATGTAGGAGCAGAAATCGACATTCGGCAGATCAGGCAATGTTTTTCCAGTCTTCAAATGTCCAGTTTTGGTGAGCCTGTGCCGCTGTAGTCCATAGTTTCCTGCCCTTATAATGAGGTTCCCGTTAAACAACGTAAATGAAAATCTTAAAACACACAAAGGTGTCTCATGTAAAATAGACAGTCCCAACATCTCCTGACTTTATGATTTATTTAAGGCTAAAATGAGTAATATTTTAGAGAGATAACGAAAGTTATATTTAATAAAAGGGATATTGGTAAAGTGTTAGGAGTAGGGACGTGACAGTACGCTTTTGCACGGCGCTCGCCCTTCTAGTTTGCGGAGGTGTCTTCAAAGACCGTAAAACAGACATGCAAATTGCACCTTGTAGAGCGCTGAACAGGCCACATAAACGGACAAGTGCAAAAACCAAAGTGGTATTTGGTGTGCTCCGGCACACAATGTGACTGAGGTCCAGTGTGAATAAGAGATGGGTACACTGTGGAATATGAGTTTTTATTAGATGGCATGAAATGAATGTAACTAATTAGGAGCGTCTGCATAGCAGAACAGCAATCAGTACAGACTTCATGGATATTGGTGTCATTTATCTGCAACTGCTGATAATCTGATTATCCTTTAATCCATACTTGCTAACTCTCCCGGAATGTCCGGGAGACTCTCAAAATTTTCGATTTGCGGTGAATCGCGTCATTTTAACCCCGGCATTTCCGTCGCAGGGGCGGGGCCAAAATGACGTGTTTGGTCCCATCCAGCCCTCTAGTCACACCCCTCTCCCGGACTACACTTGCCGAAAGTAGGCAAGTATGCTGTAATCTGTGATGTAACTGCATTACAACATTGATGTTTTGTTAAACTGCATTATTACAGGTGTAATACGCAGCTTACTGTGTTTTCCTCTCCAAGATCCACATTATTTTCTGGGTAGAAAATATACTGAAAAGTTAATGTCCTCTGAATATTTTTATAAATACTCCCATCCTCTCGCTGGTCAATTTCTTGCCCATTTCTTTTCCAATTCTTGGTCCCTGTCCTGATATAATGACATTTATTAAAGATTGGGGGGTACATAGGGGGAGGCAAAGTGGGGCAGCTGTCGCAGGCAGCAATATTTAGGGGGCAATAGAACAAAAATTATTATTATTTTCAAAATGCCAACTTTCTTGGTGCAGATATAAAATATAAATGGTATTTACTTTGGTAGCTCTAATAATCTAATAATGCTTAAAATGAAAATATTTGTCTTTTATAATGTACACAAATCATATACAAATGTTTATGGTAGATGTCTTTCTTAACATTAATGAATTAATTTAACACAGGGAACCGCAGTTGGGGGCAGACTATTCTGTAGCAGGTGAAATGGGTGTCGGATGGTTTGTGAAAATGTGAGTTAGATAAATATACTATATTTAGTTTCCAGCCATCACCTCTTGATTTACAATGGGCAAATTTAAGTTTCGGCGGCACAAATGCAGCTCTGGAACCGCAGTGGTTTTTGCAGCTGCAGTCTCAGTTAATGTTATAGGTTTGCAGGGCAGAATGGTCACAGTTATAGAGGAAATGACATCTGCACACAACGGGGAGGCGTTTGGTGGAGTCAGGGCGTTCGGTGCCTGGCGCGTCACAGAGTAGGTACACCGATGCATCTCATTTTGCAGAGCAGCGCATGAACGAGATTTGAAATGATTGTAATGAGGTGTGTCCCTTGCCAGGGGCGGCCTTTCCCACTCTGCAAAAGAATTTTAATTTTACACCAGCTCAGGACTGGGAGTACTCAGCCGTCCGCACTAGTATTCGGAACTTAAACTAGCCCCCTAGTTGGAGCAAGAGATACAGCAGAAAACCAGCGTACTTCTGTGTGCACCTGAGTTTGTCTTGGACATGACTGTACGAGAACACCCTTACTGTATATTGCCTACGTGAGTTCGCCCATTCCCCACCCTGTTCACTCCCCTAAATCAGTGGCTGTAGTAAGTGTCTTTGCACTCAGAGGTGACTTGGACGTGGCTGCGTTCTATTGCGTACCGTCCGGGTCTGGGTAAGCGCAGGGTATTTTCTGCTGACGATAGCACCCATTTGCGGGATACGTTCCTTAATGACTCAAACCTAAGGTGTGCATTGAATGAGGCACCTGATTGGACCTGAATCACAGCTATCAATTTAGATGCTTCATTTGTATCCACATTACTGACCATAGGAGATGGAATACCCTGGACAACTGCATTCCTCTGTACTGAAAACAGTCTTCCTTCCCAAGCTTCACTTCCAGAACCCAAGTCCCCTGGAATCTGCCATAATCCACAGACTAGACTAGCTTTAGAGAGTTGCAGACATATGCTCACATTGAAACAGTGTAATAGTCACAAACAGTCTGGGGTATCTGCAGTATGCATGACCAGTATCCTTGAAGAAGAGGGGCAAGTGCAGCATTTGGAGGGGGGATTTGAAATGTAAATGGTGTCGTAAAATGATCACAGGGGAAAACACATGATTTTCATTTTTCCTTTTTTGCCATCTCTTTTTGGCTATTAAAAGTATTTACCACTTTGAGATTTTTACACATTTTACTTTCTAACATCATAGAATCATAATGGATTTATCCCAGAATCCCTCCCACTGATAAAAACATAACAGTCCACAATGCCAAAACAAAATAGCTAAACATTTTTCTTAAGTAATTACAAATATAAAACAGACAACGATTGCTTGAGCATTTTTCCCAAGTAAACCCTGCTGTAATTAGTTGTCTTCAAGAGGTCACATAAGTAATTGGATCCCACCTGTGTACAATTAGTGTTTCACGTAATCTGAAAATAAACACACGTGTCTGTGAGAGGTCCTACAGTTGGTCAAAGCTTCATCATGAAGTTCAAAGAAAATTCAAATAGAACATGTTAATGATCAGCACCTGTCAGAAGAAGGTTATAATGAGATTTCCAAACTGTTTACCATCCCCCAGAGCACTATCACATCCATCATAAAGAAATTAAGATAATGTGGCACAACTGTGAATTTGTCTAGAACAAAACTGAATATCCCTCCGAGAAGGGCACTTGTCAGGGTACCCACCAAGAGGATCCTGGCAGCTCTGTCAGTTTAGATTTCCATTACAGAGTTGATAGAAACTATCCATAGGACAACAGTAGCCTGGCTACATGAAATCTTGCCTAGAATTTGTCTGAAAGCATGGGGAAGATCTTTATACCAAGTGGAGAAAGATTATCTGTCCTGATGAGACCAAGATTGAACGTTTGGCTTCAATGCTAGGCAGAAATCTAACGCAGCACGTGATTCCAAAAGAACGATCCCTACATTGAATCATGCTGGTGGTATAATGTTATGGGATTTTTTCTCTGCATCAAGGACTGGAAAACTTGATAAAATCGAGGGCAAATTGAGTGGACTAAGATGTAGCCAAATCTTGCAGGAAAACCTGCTGCAGTCAACAGCAGGTCAGTGAGCCGAAGCGTACAGCAAATGCCACATTGGAGTGGCTTAAATACCGAGCAAATCATTGTTCCAGAGTAGCCCAGTCAAAGCTAAGTCACATTCCCAATTTGTGGAATGGTTTGAAAATTTCCCACCAAGGGTCCTCTTGTAACCGAAAATGGCAAAGCAGAATTGGCGAAAATTGCAGTTTCTTGGTGTGCAAAGCAGGTAGAAGATTGCCCAAATATACTCACGGCTTTAATTCCTGCTAAATGAGTTTCTACCAAGTATAAAAATAAGGGTGTGAATATATATGCAACCAGTCTTTTTTTTGCAATTATTTAAACTAAAGCTTTAGAGATGCATTTTATATTTGTCAAATGTATTTAGATCGGTGTTAAGAATTACCATATAAATTCATTTTGATTACATAATATAAGAGAAGAAAATAAAATAAAATGGGAAGAGTGGGGGAGGGGTGAACACTTTTATAAAACTCTGTATATAACAGACACACATGGATGGTATATATGGGTCTTGATTAGTATAATTTACAAATAGCATTATAAATTTTCACTCTGCATCTTTTGAACAATGTTTCATGATTTGGGGGGATTTCGATCATTTGTAATAACTCCCCAATGAAGAGCAATTACCGGCACAGACTTGCTAAAGCTCCTAGCAATAAAACGAGTTCGAAATGTTCTTGTTCCACCTCAACTCTCATAGCGCATCGATTTCTGGCCGCAGGAAACGTATAAATGATGTGACAGTAAAAGCTACTTAAATAGAGAAGGTTGGTTCTCCCAGGTTTTGTAAGTTACTCAGTATTGTTTAATCGGAAACATATGAAAAAGGGTCGACGCTTGATGTTCCCCTTTGGAAAGTAGCAGGGATGAAAGAAAACACCTCTTCTCTGGTCAACCACGTTATTAAGTACAGTCCATCGTTATACAGCGATCTACATTACAATGAAAGCACTGGCTAAACATACACTAGGAGGTCTTGATGAAGTTTGATTTCACATGATTGCCCTTTTGTGCATATAATTTACATATAAAACTGTTCTCTCTGTACTGTTAGCCATTATGCAATGTGTTATTTTGTTATTACAATTATAACCGGGCTTGTTCATCAAAGGGTTTTCAGCTGACAGGAGTTGAACCCAGTGCGGTTTTCTGCTGCTGCAGCCCATGCATTTCCAGGTTCTACGCGCTGTGCAGTCAGACATGCCCCTCTGCCTACCACCGCTATAACACATTGGTTATTTGAGTTACTGACGCCTCCCTGTCAGCTTGAACCATTGCGCACCGTTCTCTGTAAACTCCAGAGGGGATCAGCACTTTCTGAGATGATCAAAGCACCCGGTCTGGCATCAACAATCATTCCACGGTCAAATTCACTTGGATCACTTTTCTTCCCCATTTTGGTGTTTGGTCTGAACAACAACTGAACCTTTTCAGCCTGTCTGCATGCTTTTATGATTGTGTTGCTGCCACATGATTGGCTGATTAGATATTTGCATTAACGAGCAGGTACACAGGTGCTTCTTGGCCTTTTGGCTAAGAGTAGGTGTACATGCCCATGGATGCAGTGGGGCTTAAAGACACCCCCCTGTAGGCGATGGGCCGTCACCTGGTCCTCTGGCCAAGAGGCCGGCTGCCTGGAGCCCGAGTTGCTACATGCCCAAAAATGCATTGTGGAGAAAGAGGCACCTGTGCACAGAGTAAGGCCCTCTGCACCTTTAATTTTCAGGCAGCACCATTTTTTTCGCCCTAGCCTGTTGGCCGAGTGCAAGCATCATTTTTATATTTCCGTCCGAAAGGCTGGGGCCTTATGGCACTTATTTATTTATTTATTTATTACACTTGGTACCAAGCACTCTTTTGATTATGTGTCTTTGTTTTTGCCACATTTGGTAGGGGTTTGGGTATAGGATCTTATGGGCGACCCTCTTTCCCCAAGTCATCTGAGGCTCCCTCCTTTTGGAGGGAGCCTTTTATGTCGGTGATATAAAGGGGCCCTCCCTAGCTTCAGCAAAGGAGGGACTGAAGATCTCCCTTTTTTTCCCTCTCTGGGGCCTTTTGGCTTCTACAGGATGGGGAGGCACAGGGCCCTTTCCCTTTTGGGAAGGGTCCAAAGTCCCAATTCCTCAGCACAGTTTGCACTGCACCGGGTGATTCCGAGTCATGTACCTCGGAAATAAAAAAAAATAATAATAAAAAAAGAGTAGGGTGGTATTGGTTCACATTATGAGAGGGGGTCTCCATGCTCATTGCCCCTCCCCCCATGCTCTAGTGGGAGCCTGCTTCTAGCTGTAGCGCTGGTTAATGATTGGGGAGAGGAACTTCTTTAAAGAAATGTATATCTATATATTTAATTAGACATTGTAACAATAAATGACAGTATGAAAGAAACAGTACTAGACTCTGGTTCAATGGGTTTATTGCGAGCTCCTGCAGATGTTATGGATCTCCTGTGCGAGCTCCTGAAGATGGTATAGATCTGCTGTGCGAGCTCCTGCAGATGGTATGGATCTCCTGTGCGAGCTCCTGCGGATGGTATGGATCTCCTGTGCGAGCTCCTGAAGATGGTATGGATCTGCTGTGCGAGCTCCTGCAGATGGTATGGATCTCCTGTGCGAGCTCCTGCGGATGGTATGGATCTCCTGTACGAGCTCCTGCAGATGGTATGGATCTCCTGTGCGAGCTCCTGAAGATGGTATGGATCTCCTGTGCGAGCTCCTGCAGATGGTATGGATCTCCTGTGCGAGCTCCTGCAGATGGTATGGATCTCCTGTGCGAGCTCCTGCAGATGGTATGGATCTCCTATGCTGGTGCAGATGTTTTAGAGGGAGGTGCAGAAAGTATAGGGTGCTGGGTCTTCTACCTGGTTGGTCTGACTCACAGGTCCAGTTCTTACCTTAGTCATCTGATACGGTGTAGATGTCCTGCTGCAAGGAAGCAGTGACCAACAGGAGAGGTCGTCACTCTCTGTAGAGATCCATACGTCCCAGCTGGAGCTGGAACGAATGGGTCTCTACAGAGAGCGACAACCTCTCCTGTTGGTCACTGCCTCCTTGCAGCAGGACATCTACACCGTATGGACTGGGGGACAAGGAGTAGACCAACCAGGTAGAGGAGCCTGCACCCTTTCTCCTGATGGGACAAGCTATTATATGGGAACTGGGCCCTCAACCTTGATAGCAAGGTAGGGCCTCAGGATTAACTCCATAGTCTCCATCATCCCTCTTGTGCAGCTCCTGCAGTTGGTGGTAACGGTCTCGTATGTCTGCAGGAGCACATAGAAGAGCAGGAGCAGAATGCCAGACAGGAGCAGCAGCTTGCAGGACCAGCGCATGAGATTGCAAAAGATGTTGAATAGCAATCTGAAAGAGAAACTATGTTATAGCGATGAACAGTTGCAATCATTTTGAAATAATAATAGGAGAATAATTTACCTCAGTCCTGCAATGCTGCTCCTTTTCTGCTCTTTACGTTTTACAGCACTTTTCATCTGCAGTTGCCGCTCCTAAAGGAAAATCAGTGGTGGGATTATGAGGAGTACGACACAAGATCAGCCACTGAAGTTAGGGAAGTCAGAGTTTGCCGGCCATGCTACGATATTGACCATTTGGTCCCATATTGCAGCAAGTTGCCCCAAAATGAACAGCACATTATTTGCTAATAATCCAATTGAAATCAACTAGTTAAATATCCTGCATGGTTAGGTATTTCTGGTCATCACCCAACTGTACTAACAGACCCTAGTGTAAGCTAGAGGTAAACTGGCTGCTTGGCCAGAGTGCCTGGATCTTGGCCACAATTTTGTTGATGGTGGTCTTGCTGCAATGTACGCCCAGCTTAGAGAGCTTACAGCCTGTAGGGAAAAGAAAGAGAAGTCCTTCCTCATGGTAATGACTGTAACCACCAGGTATCATGCTAATCACTGCCATTGCTGGCCTCCTGCTCCACGTCAATGCACTATACTAGTGAGAGCTCTGGTGTGGTGCAGGAGACCTGGTGAGGTAGGGTCAGAGCATGTATGTTATTAGCACACAGAGCGTCTTAGCTATCTGTCCCTCTCCTGGGATGGGAACCTTTCGTTCTGACAGAAGATGTTTAGTAGTAACAAAAGATGACCTGTGACAGAGGTGGCAGGTACAAATGTCTTACTGCTGACAGTAAATATGATCTCACTTTATATAACATAGAGGAAGGGGCTGATGACATGGACTCACCAGTTCAGCCTTCACCATCTCTGCAGGATCTTCCGCAGCCTCCTCCACAGGTTTCATCCTGAAGGACCAGAAAATATTATTATTTAAACTTATGTCTTCTATTCACAAGAGTTACTGACACAGTCCATGGTCATAGTTCCTATCTGGAGGTTTCTCTTATACGATTTTTTTAATGTAGGATGAGCAACAATTTAACAGTATATAACAGATATTTCTGGAGTTATTAGAAAATTACAGACAGAGCCTGAATGCAATTAATAGAACAGTATAGACAGATCCTGTCTGGAGTCACCAGTACAGGACTTAAAGACTTCCTGATATTTCTATTGCAGTATGGACAGCACTGATTATATACACAAATGTTCCTCTTTAGAACCGTATAGAATGTATGTGTACATGGAATAAACCATATAGATACTAACAGAGAAGGTGCTTCTGGCTGCGGCTGCCACTCCCGCAGGTTCCTGTTGATAATCTAGGGAAAGAGACACAGAGTGAAATAAATTATACACAACAAATCTTTAGGACAAGTTCCATGGGACTCGGATAAGCCGGCCACAGTCTGTCCCCGCAGGTTATTACCAGGTTACTATACATTTTACAGCAGAACAAGAGAAAATAATTTAATGGAAAAATTAACAAATTGGTCTTAATAAAAAAATATATATTTTGATTTGGTCTAGAAATTTGTCTTGAAGAGTTCATTTAGCAGCAACTTATATAGAACATGAAACAAGAACCCACTCTGATATTATGCAGGATTACAACCATAGAAATATCACTCAGGTCAGACATCCAGTATGATCTCTATATCTGATATATCAGATACTGGAACGTGGACCTATTGTGGGACAACCAATCCAGACTATGAAAAACGTTTCGCCATTGATTACACAAAAACTTTAAGCGACAAGTCCCTGTCTGTGCTGTGACGCCCCGTCCTCCTTTACGCTTTATAATTTTTGCTGGTTTTCAGCAACTTGTTGTCACTGACTAATCCTAGTTTCCCCATTGGCCAAACTAAACTAAACGTATCCCGTGTTTTAGGTGGGTAATCACTGTCACCACCAAGCTCCATCACCAGCCTACCAGGAGCCGCTTACACTTCTCTGGGGGGTGTAGCTGCTGCAGCACCTCTTTGCTGGTTGCTAAAACCTTCTGACCGTTTACATTGGATTGGTACTGCCGGATAGCTGAACGCAGGTAGACAGGAGATGGAATAAATGGTAAGTTGTTGGTCCCAGGACACAGCTGGATCTTATAGATGGAGCAGAATATCTCTCACCCAGACTGACATTATTTTGTCCCTGATGTCTAGCACCATCTACACTGGGCCCCCCAGATCTCTACTGGACCACTGGGTGAGTGGAATCCATAAGTGTTATAGACAGAGGTGGATGTGGGGGTGTATATGGGGGTATCGCCATATCGCCACTTCTTCTACTGTTTATACATAAATACATTACACATTTACATGTCTGTACACTTTACACTGGGCACACATGTAATAAACACAATAAAATATTTCCGGCAGCAAAGCACCTGCTCCTCCATCCCGCCCGGCTATCAGTTACTACATACATGAGTCCATGTTATTTACTGGTCACACAGCTGTGTTATGTTCTCTCTGCACCTATGAACTGAGTGCCGTGTAAAATGTACCCTCAGCTCTGAAGTGACGGCACCACGGGTAATGTAAGCAAAGCCACCACCTGAGCGCCACTTCTTTATAGTAACTGTTATACTGTACCTCCTGCTCTGTGGCCAGCAGCCGCAGCCTGGTGAGCCTATTCTTCAGGAGATCATTCTCCCTCATGTAGCTGCTGAGCTGCAATATAGAGAGAATTACATTTAGATCTGAGTATATGAATACGTAGCGCACACCATATTGTATATTTGTGTAACACATTGTGTAGTGCCCTCTCCTCGCACAAAGGGGCTTATTTGCAGGGTACGGTTATGTTGCTGCGCCGCTGTGTCCAAGTTTCTAGGAGGCTTTAATGTGTAAATCTTATCTTACCATAAATCAGACTATAAATGAACAGAATAAGTGCGAATCGTTCCCTGTCACTGTATAACATTATTTGGCAAACAGCAGACTACGTAGGGGATTTTTTGGACGAAGTAAACGTAAGACCACCTGGATGTCCGCTATTTTATTAAACAAATGACAGAATTTGAACAATTTTACTGTAACACTGTTTTACTGTAGAATTTTACTGTACAACTATTATTATATCTGGAGTTCTGTAGCATATTCTGATGTGATATTATATAAATATCTACTTATAAATCCCCGCAGCCATTTATTCCAGAAATAATGACTTTTTTATGCTACTAAGGCCCAGTGTGGGCATTAGATGGAGGAGACAGATTCAGCGCACTGTCTTGTAGGATAACGAGAACGATGGGCCCTGATACAATAGCAGTTAGGACACTGGGGCAAAAATCCAGAGGACAGAGCGTCTCCATGCAAACTACTGTGGAAGACCTTAAAAAGAGATAAATAAAGCTCTGGGTTGAGAGCATAGTTAGTTGTCTACTCTCCCGAAATTTCCGGGAGGCTCCCGAATTTCGTGGAGTCCTCCCAAGCTCTCGGAAGAGTAGGCAAACCTCCCGGACCCTGTAAAATGTTGAAATTCACGGCATTGAATAGCGGGGCAGGGCTTAATCGTGTCATTTAGTCCCGCTATTCAATGCCTTGAATTTCTGTATTTTATAGTAGGGGCGGGGCTATAGTGACGTAATGATGTCGCAACGTCTCCTGCTACCCTCAGTCACATGATCTGTACTCTGGATCTCCTGGATTACAGATTTAAAAAGTAGGCAAGTATGGTTGAGAGTGTTTATGTTCTATGAAATTGGGAGATATTACTACTTGATGTGTTTATATGAATACACCCGGGGTGATTGCTGGGTATATAAAACACCCGGGGTGATTGCTGGGTATATAATACACCCGGGGTGATTGCTGGGTATATAATACACCCGGGGTGATTACTGGGTATATAATACACCCGGGGTGATTACTGGGTATATAATACACCCGGGGTGATTGCTGGGTATATAATACACCTGGGGTGATTGCTGGGTATATAATATACCCAGGGTGATTGCTGGGTATATAATACACCCGGGGTGATTGCTGGGTATATAATACACCCGGGGTGATTGCTGGGTATATAATACACCCGGGGTGATTGCTGGGTATATAATACACCCGGGGTGATTGCTGGGTATATAATACACCCGGGGTGATTGCTGGGTATATAATACACCCGGGGTGATTACTGGGTATATAATACACCAGGGGTGATTACTGGGTATATAATACACCCGGGGTGATTGCTGGGTATATAATACACCCGGGGTGATTGCTGGGTATATAATACACCCGGGGTGATTGCTGGGTATATAATACACCCACAGTGATTGCTGTATATATTACAGTAATAAAGTGTGTGGACAAAGCTTCAGTTTTGGTCTTATGGGACACTTGCGAGGAGAGAGTGCACCACGGCTCTGACTATCATCACATTGGAATATTAAGTGATATAATGATGGACTGACCAGGCTTGATAGCAGCTCCTCTCTTCCTTCAAAGATGTCGCATTTTCTCTCCTGTCCAGGGAATAATGCAGATATAAGGTCAGTTTTAGAGTGTGAGAGAGAAATAAGAGAGAAAGAGAGACAGAGAGAGAGAGAGACAGAGGGTGAGAGAGAGAGAGAGAGACAGAGGGTGAGAGAGAGAGAGACAGAGAGACAGAGGGTGAGAGAGAGACAGAGGGTGAGAGAGAGACAGAGGGTGAGAGAGAGAGAGACAGAGATGGAGAAAGAGAGAGAGTGACAGAGAGTGAGAGAGAGACAGATAAATGTATGTCACACTTTCCGTACTTTTATTTTTCAGTACAGACAGTGGGCATCACATTATTAATCCCGTCTATAATGTGAATAATATGAAACTGAATCTGTACCGTGAGTCAGTTTCCAGCCGTTCGCATGGTGAGGGATATTAACCTTTTAGTGTCCCACTGCCACGCGGATGTCGGAGCAGGAACTGATGTGAATGTATATAGTCTCCGTAAGAGTAATGTGTATATGTTGCCGCTATATATATATATATATATATATATATATATATATATGTATATATATAAATATATAAAGCGCTCCTGAAAGCTGGAGGCTACACATGAAGATATAGCGTGGGATCATGCACAATGACATGTCACACACATGGTTCATAGTATCACAATGGCCATATTCCAATCATACCTCCAAGATGTCCTGATTTAGGTGGGACAGTCACGAATTGACGCCACTGTGCCGCCATTCCACCAGTCGGCACGTTTGTCCCCAGACAAGTTGGGGGGTTTGTTAGAGAAGGGGAATTGGAGACAGCCTAATGCTTCAGAAGTGCTTAGCACGGCCCCAGAGACCGTCACACGCCCGTCAGCCTGGCATGACCACACCGTGTCGTGATTACCTCTGTACGTGTATGTTTGTATGTATAAAAATGGTTATAGATAGTTGTCATACCAACTGCTGCTTGATCCACAGTTCTTCTGCCTCCACTTGCTTGCTCTCCCT